>NC_044328.1:25370998-25565998 GCF_007399415.2 Gopherus evgoodei | reverse complement strand
AATCCTATTATTGAGCCAATAGAGCAATCTTTTTAAAAATAATTTAAAGTAAGAGAGAGTACAAGGCAAGCTATACAAAAGATCTTACATGAACTTCAAGGCCTCTTAAAGTCCTTAAGCCTGCTGCTCTTAGATGAACAGTTATAGGTTAATGGTTACATACATTTTTCCTTCTTTTGTTCAGTCTTATGTATAATTTGGCATATAATACCATAGTACTGTCCAGCTAGGAACAGAGGTGATGTTGGTTTTCTTTGTCTGCTATATTATAATTCTATAAGCCAAATGCTGCTTTCATAAACTTTAAGGTTAGAAGAAATCATCATGATAATTTAGTCTGATCACTTGCACATCACAGGCCAGAGAACTTCATCCACCCACTCTGTAACAGATCCAGCCAGTAACTCTGGCTGAGTTCCAGAAGCCCTCAAATCATGATATAAGACTTCAAGTTACAGAGAAACCACCATTTTCTTTAGTTCAAACCAGCAAGTGACCTATGCCCCACGCTGCAGAGGAAGGCGAACCACACCCCCTGAGGTTTTCTGTGAATCTGACCCTTCCTGACCCCAAATATAGCGATCCATTAGATGCTGAGCATGTGGGGAAAACCCACTAGCCAGACCAAAAAAAAAAAAATGAAAAAGATATGTGAAAAAATCAAGGTAAAAAGAAATCTGTTTAAAAACCTTGGATAAACTTTGCCAAAGGAAGGGCACTCATCCTAAGTCTCAATGATCTTGAGTTCAAGCAAGAAAGCAGCCTTCTGTACTGCCTTGGTGTGGCCTTTTACCCAAAATAACAATTCCTTTTTTCCTTCTTATGGGCCCAGTTACATGTTTCATACCCTTTCCCAACTTCTTATTCATCTTGGCAGATCCAACTGTGAAATTTAAGAAGATGTTGGAACTGGCCAGGTTCATCCAAGTCATATTAAAGCTTCAGAAGGGTCTTTCAGGACCCAGCTAGGCAGTGCACCCCAGCACAAAGATGAAAGATAATGTGAAGTATTAAATGATCTGTTTTACTATAATATAAGGTACACCCATTACACATTCAGTGAGCTACATTTCACATGAAAGTGCAATGGAACATGTTATATGTTCTTCATACTGGTATGACATAACACATCCTGATCCAGTGCCTCATCAAATTGCGAGGGAAGATTTTTGTTTGCTTGCTTAATGCTGAGGGAAAGTGCAGTTACCCCTGTAAATCCAGGTATCAAGTATTTCACTAAAATTCTTAGCTGGGGATTTAAAGAACCATGGGAAACTAGTACTTTTTCTAAATCCACTAGTTATGATTTATTGTCTGCATTTTTCTCAGAGACACAAATGTTCCTTATTATAAAATAAATATTTATATATAAATGAATTTATAACATTGAAATAGAAAGGAATTACATGACCCAGACCAGACTCCAGGTTTAGCCAAATATATTCAGCATGGGTCTTTGCCAGCTCTGTTACTATAAAACTCTCTTTTTTATCATTCTTAACGCAAACTCTTCTTTCTGTGATTATTGAACATGTATATTCCAATGTTGGCTTGCATAATGTACTGTAGATAGAGCCTGCACATATATCACTGTTTACATAAATACATACAAACCACCTGTGAACACAAATTAACCATAAACATACCCAAGAAGTTATATTTCTTAATAGCTATGCTAGTACTTTAAGTTATTTCACTTTATCCAAGACGCTTTCATGGTGATGTCACCATCCCACCACTGCACAATGATTGATTCCATAACTATCTTGAAATCTAACTCACAGGGGGAGGTTGCTCAGGCAGACTACATTCTGGAACTGCTCTTTTCTACGTTCCAGGCAGCCTGCAGTAAAGAGGTTACCTTCACTTTGCCCCATCCCAGAGCAATGTACAGCTCCCTCTGTGTAAATCAGGGGGCGGGGACAGGGGGAAGAAGACATCGAAAAAGGAAGGCATTCATGAGCACCTTTTGTGTTTTTAACATTTTTTAAAGTATTTTCTATTCATGACCAGAAAGCTGCAAGCTAAAACAACTGACCAGAAGTGCATTTAAAAAAAATCACTCATCACTACAAAACTTTTGTTAAACGATTTGCAAAACTTTGTTTTGTTTCTTGTGCCTAAGCCAATTTTAGTTATGAACACTCTTTGTACATTACAAATATGAGGCAAAGAGCATGAATGGCATGACTTTCCCTCTGCAGACAGACATGCCATAGTCCCGCAGTGGTTCAGCACAGACTTTGAGCCTCTTTTTGGCAAAAGTTTTAACCACAAGTGGTAGTACACTAACATTAGTGAATCTGTCCACAGATAATACTATCACGGACCTTACTGAGATGTAAAACATAGAACAACTGAAGCTGGCAGCATGGGCCACGGGGACAGGGATAGTAGCCAGCCAACAAACAGGCAAACATATAAGTAACTGAAGGTGGTGGTAGGATGCAACTTCAAACCTTAATACATAAAAGAATATGTAACTGACAGCAGACCAAACTGCTGCACCTGGGAATCATTCTGCCACTTCAGTAATGGGCCCAATCAGGTCAAGTGATAGGTCTCCTTAACCTCCACTGAAGTAAATGGGAATTGAGGGCATTTGGCATCTCTCAAAAGCCCTCCATGACCAATTAGAAGGACATGTTGACTAGTGTGTACTCCTAGGTGTGTTGATTAGCCTTATAACCACTGGACTTTCTACAGAATGACAAAGAAAGTCAAACCTGATGGCTCAATAAATGAAAGAATAAATTTCTACCCCACAAGCTTGTACAGACCATGAACCAACAATGTCATGTGAAAACTGCTGACCATAAAATCGCAATGGTGAGAATCCAGGAATTCCTCTGAGCTCCCCGAAGAAGATGTAGCTTTTAGCATGAGGACCAAAAAGAATTATTCTTCTCCAAATCATTGCATGATAGGTACTGTTTTTTCCACCTTTGCAAATTTACTGTATCTCAAAGGCAAAAGGGTTCTGTTCTAATTTCTCAGGGCCCCATCCAACTTTTGATGAAATCAGTGGGAACCGACTTGACCCACTGAAGTCCAAATTTGTGGCCACTATGTACCCTCATGTTGATTTCAACCTGGCCATTAGTGAATCACAATTAGGTTATTCATGTCCTTCAGGTTAGTGACCTCTTAATTCAATCAATTCTATTTCTGGTTTAGGACATTACACAATTTTGTATAGAACATGACAACACAACATCATTATAATGAGTTAAACTGGGAATCCCCATCTCCTTCAGTGCCACCTACGCTTGGCAAATCCACATCCTTAGATTCATGGCTTCTTGTTGTGAAAGACAGCACCACAGCTATTGTTACATAATTAACACCACAGTTGTGACTCTAAAGTTACTAGAGAGGCACCATGACTCCCAGTCTAGTGTTCTAGCTATTGGATGAGAAAACAGAGGGCTGTGGTTCTGTTCCATGCTCGGCCACTAACCTGCTGTATTGCTTTGAGCAAGGTGCTTCAACTCTCTGTGCCTGTTCCCCCTTCTACTCTGTCTGATTTGTTTCTTTTGGATTTGGTGCTGTTTGGCAATGAGGATGTCCCTTACTCACTCTCTTTCTGTACTGTACCTAACACAACAGGACCTGATTTTGGTTGGGGTGTCTAAAGCACTACTGTAATACCAATAAGTAATAACAATACTGTCCCTTCTGCCAGACCATTATTCAGGTCCTTCTGGCAGGGACGGCTCTACTGTTTTCGCCGCCCCAAGCAGCGCACTGAATTGCTGCCACTGACGGCGGGGGCAGGCCTTGTGCCGTTAGGGTGACACATGTGTTTCCACGGCGGTGGCAGTTCAGCGGCAGCTTCTGTCTTCAGTCAGAAGACAGAAGCTGCACCGCTGCGGACAGCTGAACACAGAAGCTGCCGCTGAATTGCCGCCACCGTGGAAACGCATGTGCCACCCTAACGGCACAAGGCCTGCCCCCGCTGTCTGCGGAGGCAATTCTGCGTGCTGCTTGGGGGCAAAAACACACGGACTGCCGCGCCTTGCAGATTGCTACCCTAAGCACCTGCTTGGAATGCTGGTGCCTGGAGCCGGCCCTGCCTTCTGGGTATGTACTGATACAGGCTAGACCACCTCATTCTCAGGTATTCCCTTGCTTCTGCTGATATACCAGTACTATCTACTTTGTCCTGGTGCTCTGACCTCTCTCTGCTAACTAGTCTACAGTGATAAACAGGGCCAAATTCAGCTGTCCTTTATAGCAGTTCACTTCCTGATTCAACTCCATTGAAATCAATGCTGGCCCATACTAAGGGAAAAATATGGGTTTTGACTGAGTCCATTTACTCCATCTTCTGGAATTATCAATATCTGGAGATCAATATCTAGCACACACTACACATGCCTGACAACATGCACATTCATTGGGCCTGACTGGAGTTTTACTTAGTGCTGAAGGGTGCTTGGGGCTAAACCTCTAGTTGGTGAAACACATCAGAATGCATCAGCATCAGCAGGTAGAGTTTGGATTACCCAACTGTTTGTCCTAGCTACTGTACCTACTGCAGATAGGTAGTGCTTTTACAGCCAAAATGCAGATCCCGAAAATCTATTAGCCAAACAGCTATATTGACCTGTACAATAGGACTATCATTGACTGATGGCACCATAGTAATTCAGAGTTGTTTATAAATTGATCAAACATGCACATCCTTAGTGGCTTCAATTAAAAATAAAAATAAGCTTTTCCTCACCATCACATCTGTAACTATAATAACTGTATTTTATAACTCCCAAAAGAATGTTGCTATTAAGAGTTAAAAAAACTCAGGATAACTGGTGCACTGGAAGGCTCCTTACATACATTCTTGATCTCAAAACCCACATCACTTCTTTCTTTAGTACAAAAATAATGCTTAAACTGTACTTTGGACATGCTGTCCACTTTTTGGCTTGACAAATAAACCAGAATTTTTTTTAGATTTCTGCCTTGGCATTCACGAAGTTTTGCCTAAAACCCTTGGAGACTTGCTAAAAGAGATTTATTTATGTGCACTGAAAGGAGCTTGCCAAATAACTGCAGCTTCATGTTTTTTAATATTTTTCTAAATTTAAAAACTAATAAAAAGAATAAAATGTTGGTTTAGTTGTTGTTAATTATAAATATTTTCATATATTCCTAAGATATCAAAGGTAAATAAAAACTACGTTTCTGGTAATAATTTAAAAGTTCTGGCAAATGCCTTCTCCGTGTTGTTTAGTCAGATTGTATACAGATTTTTTCCTTTTATGACAGTTTTTCCAGTTTAATATAATTATGTACTATGCATGGAAATATATCATCTTCTGCCCCCCCTCACTCCCTTTAAAAGAATTGTAGGCTCACTTGCATCCACTGAGTTTTCAAAGAATTTATAAATATGGTATAAGGGAAAAATTACTCTTACATTTAAAAAAAAAAAAGCCCAGCATTTTTATGACTCTGATCCTGTTATCATCAATGGGAGCAAGGTCAAATTCATCCTCCAGTCTCCCTCATATGTGACTGATATGGACAGTGGAGTTGAAAGAGAGAGTGCTTGTTCAGTCACATAAGAAATGTAGGAGAAAACTGCTCAGATTGTTTTACAGTGGAGCAATGAGTGCTCCTTATTTGGTTCAGATGTATATGTAACTTTTTGATTTGCTCATTCTAAGTTCATATTTTTTCTTTTGCTTTCTCAGAAGTATGGTTTACTTTATATATTGTACAGTCCTACATTGACTATTCAAATAATTAGTATATGTTGGAATAAGTCATTCTCATATAACACCAGATGAACAGACTGGGGGCTCTATTCTGCTACTTTTAATCAGGATCAGGCCCTAGATGTGTTGTTACCCAGTAAGCAAAAGAGATAGTAGGGTAATGATATGGCAATATTAGATATGTGTGGTTGATGAGGATTTAAACATGACTATACCCATATAAGCTAATATTGCAGCACTAGAAAACATCCATAGACATGTTTAGTGTTGTAGCCCTGTTTATCCCAGCATATTAGAGAGACAAGGTGGGTGAGGTGATTATCTTTTATTGGATCAACTTCTGTTGGTGAGAGAGATGCTTTTGAGCAACACAGCTCTTCCTTCGGTCTACTCTAGGAATAGTACTGGGAGCCTCGTAAGTGGAACAGATTGTTAGCACATATTCTAATGGACCATTCAAGATGGAGTGGCTCATTAACATCTCTGCAGTCATAGGACAAAAATAGGGATGGGGATCAATGGGTTACACGTTGTAATAACCACCTAGAAATTTAAAAAATTCATTAATTTAATTTCATTAAAGCTAACGTTAAAAAATTATATAATACATAGGTTGAGAAAAGAGTGTCTGTATATCTGGGTATAGTGCTTAGATTATCCACAAATACAAACTTTGTTTTTAAAAGTCATATGATACATAGAGTACACAATCAGCAATAACCCACATTTATGTGAATAGATTTAACAGTACAGTTTAGATATTAGAATCTGTTGTACAGAGATTTGGTTGTGGAAAGAAAAATATATCAATGAGTTGAGATTGTCCCTCAGTAACTGAGAATTAGGTAGGTTGTCCATTTAGAAAATACACTACATGAGGAAAGTATTTCAGTTACTTTCCTGACTGTACCTCTCATCTGCACTCCAGCTCATCCCTCCTGGTATTGCCAATATCCAGTGATGTTTCATGTAGCTGTCCCTTGACCACCTGATGCCATCCAACACCATGAGTTGCCACATCAGTTGAGCGTAGTGTTGACCGATTCCGCATTCTCTCAGCACTCACTCGTTACTGGGGTCCCATGCGCCTAAGGCTCCAACGATGTGTGTGTGTGTGCGTGTCAGCATCATCTAGCCAACTATCTTTAACATCATTGTTTATGCACACATACTAAGGGTTTGATCTGTTTATCTGAAAATCCTTTATTCACCAGTGACTAAACCAATCATGGCAAAACTCTCATTGACTTAAATGTGAGTATGATTGAGCCCAGAATTTTCATGGGAGTTTAAGTGAACTGCTAGAAAATGCATTTTAATTAGTTGTGAAGAAAAAATATAGGGAATTGTAGTAAAAATAATGTCCCACTTTCTGGAGATTTTGAAGGCATATGTGGAACACACTTCAATAGCAGACAACATGGTTAAAGCTTGTAGTTTTCACCCTAACTCTTCAGTTTTATTTGTTTTTCTTCAAAAACTCTTAAGTTGAAAGCAAGTTGGCCACTGGTGAAGTGCTGTTGAAGGCTGCAAGCTAGTAAGAAGAAAGGAAAAGCTGTTATTTTAAAATAACCTCCAAGCCTCTTTCAAATTATTTTTCTGCTAAGAAGCTAAATCAGGAACGGTTTATCACCTGAACTAGACCTTTTAATGGACAATGATCCCTGACAGGGACTTCCCCTGTGAACAGCTGCTGAAGACAGCAGTTCAGCTGTGTTACAGGATTGAACAGGGTTCAAAACAGAAGGTAACATGGAGCAACAATTAAAAATAAATAAGTAAAAATAAATCATTCTAGAAATGTAATGTGAATATTTAAAAAAATAGATTCTTCTCCCTTAAGCCTCCCCCCCATGAAATACATTTCCTAGCAGAATGATACAAAAACAATTGGTTTGTATACTTCATAGGAAAAAATCCAAAGAACTAGGTTGTATTAATATGAATGCACTCCAGAATATGCTTTATTGGGCCATTAATACGCTTCTTGAGAGGTAAAAAACCATGAATCTAAAGGCCTTGTGCCCCACAATATAAGTGAGACGTACTGTTGCTCAAGGAAAAATTTTTGTGTATTAAAAAAATTATACTGGCAGAAAACAAAAGGGAAGCTACAATATATAACTGTGCACAACAGAAGTGACACAATTGAAGATGAAGATTTGAGCTGGAGTGCTAACAGGAAAAAAAGTTGGGCTTGTGCCATTTTTTGGTTCTTTATGAGGAATAAGTATGGCCTGAACCATTTAACATTTTTTTTCTGCTTATTTTTGTTAACATGAGAAACTCAGATCTTGTCTACATTTGACAGTATGGTGACTACATAGGCTGTAAAATATGACATCAGTCAAGAGACTGATGCTGAGCAATTGATACTCAAAGGATTTTTATGAGGCTGCTTATCATTTGCGTTTTGATAATTTATTTAGTATTTAATCTATGTAGTCAACCCCAGTGACTGCTGGATATTTTGGTGGAAGGACGTCTTTGTTAATGATCCATCCCTTCACTTAAGCGGTGAGACTGAAGTATACATATTCTGAGACAAAGGTCTTTCCGAAAAGCAGTGGACACTGGACATGTCATTCATGATATTTCGAAGGTTTAAACTACCTGCTACCCCCTGCCCACAATTTTTATATATTATATATAAAAAAACACAAAAACAAACAATCAAAAAAACCCTCACAACATTATTTTATACAAATCCTGTGCTGGTCAACTTTAAGCCCTCCCTGATTCCATTTCCACCTTGACAGTGTGACAAACCTACTTTTTAAAGGTCAGTGGATCCTAAGGACAATAATGTTCTTTAAATGGATACTTCTCCTCCTGAGCTCTGGCTCCAGCTCATCTCCTCTGATTATCATTCAGGGTCAGATCCATAGGGAAAGAATACCACTGACTTCAGTGGGAGCTGGATGGTGCTCTTAGAAGAAGCTGGAGGTAGAGTACAGGAAGAAAGGTTGCTACTTTGGGAGAGCACTTCTTCCTATTTCTAAACATGGAGAGGAGAAAGTCTTTCCAGCGGTTGCTTCACAGTGGTGAATGAGGATATCCTGGTATCAACCCCACTCAGAAGACATGAAATCCTGTCTTTGTTGAAGTCTATAGGAATTTTGCCATTGATTATAGGGAAGCCAGGATTTCATCCCTGATATCCTTGTTGCAAGATAAGGATGATATTGGTAGTATGAGGGAAGAGAAGTCTAGGAAGAATCCAGGTTAGGTAAAATGTGCAGCTGAGCAACCCAGTAAAAAGTCAAAGATAGGGTGGTGGAGGGCTGATTCTTCTCCCATTAACTTCAGTAGCAGCATGATCCAGCCCTAATTGACTGAGCCACACAGTCTTTTTATTCTGCTGTGAAAAGCTGAAGTTAGTTGTTTGTATAACACTCCATTCTGATGAAGCTTTTCATTATCTTACCACTAATACACTGTAGAAAATGGAATCATTAGAGTACAGCAGCCATTCAAATGTAAACATTTGAATAATTTACACTTTCAACCTGTGTTAAATAAAAGGATTTAATCTCAGATGGAGGTCTGACAATAAATATTCATTTCTAATTTTCAATAAGTAAACTTTACCTCCTTCTGAAAGCCTTTTTTTCTGCAGGATAATGGCAATTTTGACACTTGGGCACATTTGGGATTAAAATTTCCCTCTGGTCAACAGAATCACAAAGAGTCATTATTAAAATTAAAACTTGAAATAATTACAAACGTTACAATTAGCAGCTATTCCTGAATCTTGACTATAACCAACAAAAGCTATGACTTCTTCATGCAGTTTTCCTGAGGGATGTGAAAAAGAACTAGAGGAAAAGAATTGCCTTCTAAACTTGGGCATGTTACTGGAATATTGCAGCCCTGAAAGCACCTTGTGATAGAGAAGCCAGCAGTGATGTTGCAGTCTCTTTTCAGTCCATGAGTGTCATTATGGACACTGCTTTGAAAGAATTTGGTTTAGGGAATTTTTTGCTATATACATTTTGTAGTGGCAGCCAATAGTGCTGTGATAGTTATACTGTCATCATGTCCAGTATGAATCTTTATTTTCAAGTGATTATAATTCTGTAGTAAAAATCCATTCAGCGTTTATACTAAATTTACACAAGGTCTCTGTCTAGCAAAGGTTATGTTAACAATTTTTTTTATGTGGTTGTTCTTTAGATCACGAGTGAAGAAAATAAGAGATGCTTACTCATTTCAAATGCTGTTGTGTGCCTTTACAACTCCAAAATGGCTTTTTATTTAACAATATGAGATAGGTTCTAATTCCAAACATACAATTCCATACCAATTATTTTTTAGAAAACTACTGCTACAGAACATAGGAATTGCCACACTGGATCACACTTAAGGCCCATCTAGGCCAGTATCCTGTCTCCCACAAAGACCAGTGCCAGATACTTCAGAGGAACATGTAAGCAACATGCATTAGGGAGCTATTTGGGATAATCTACCCCCCACACATTAGGTCTCACCTTGAGTCAGAGGCTGGCTAAAGGTGTGAAGCATGAGATTTAATAGCCCTTCAAAATGTTTGTTATAATTAATTATAATAGCTCTTCATGGGTTTTTCTTTCATATAAATGCCCAACCCTATTTGAATCTTGCTATATTCTCTCTGTAATGAATTCCTGTGCCAATGAGTTTCACGGTCTAATTATGTGTTTTATGAAAAAGTATTTCCTTTTATCTGTTTTGAATTTGCCACCTTTTAATTTCATTGATTGCCCCCTCCTTCTTGTAGTATGATACAGGGAAAACAGAAGTTCCCAATGTATCTTCTCTATACAATTTAGTATTTTATATACTTTTGTTATAACCTTATTCCCAGATTTGGACCTTAGCGTCCAAAATATGGGGGTTAGCATGAAAGCCTCCAAGCTTAGTTACCAGCTTGGACCTGGTACTTGCTGCCACCACCCAAAAAATTAGAGTGTTTTGGGGCACTCTGGTCCCCCTGAAAAACCTTCCCTGGGGACCCCAAGACCCAAATCCCTTGAGTCTCACAACAAAGGGAAATAATCCTGTTTCCCTTCCCCCCTCCAGGTGCTCCTGGAGAGATACACAGACACAAGCTCTGTGAAACTACACAGAGTGATTCCCCCTCTCCGTTCCCCAGTCCTGGGAACAAAAAGGACTTTCCTATTCCCCAGAGGGAATGCAAAATCAGGCTAGCCAATTCAACACACACAGACCTCCCCTGATTTCTTCCTCCCACCAATTCCCTGGTGAGTACAGACTCAATTTCCCTGAAGTAAAGAAAAACTCCAACAGGTCTTAAAAGAAAGCTTTATATAAAAAAGAAAGAAAAAATACAAATGTTCTCTCTGTATTAAGATGATACAACACAGGGTCAATTGCTTAAAAGAATATTGAATAAACAGCCTTATTCAAAAAGAATACAAATCAAAGCACTCCAGCACTTATATTCATGCAAATACCAAAGAAAAGAAACCATATAACTTACTATCTGATCTCTTTGTCCTTACACTTAGAAACAGAAGATTAGAAAACAGAGCTACTTCTCCAAAGCTCAGAGACAGCAGGCAGACAGACAAAAGACTCAGACACACAATTCCCTCCACCCAAAGTTGAAAAAAAATCCGGTTTCCTGATTGGTTCTCTGGTCAGGTGTTTCAGGTGAAAGAGACATTAACCCTTAGCTATCTGTTTATGACAACTTTATCATGGCCCTTCTTGTATGTGTCTTCTTTCTAAGACAACTGCAATCTTCTCAATCTTTCTGTCCCATGCTCCTCATCATTCTTGTCATCCTTCTTTGAACCCTATAGGGTGACTATTACTGCGCACAGTATTCCCGATGAGTCTGCACGGTTGATTATATAAAGGCATTATATTTTCTATTATCTAGTTCCCCATTCTTCATAACAACTATGAAGAACCTGATCCTAGAGCCCTTATTCACATGAATAATCCTTATGGTATATTGATAAATGCTCACCTTTTGGGGCAAAAAAGTGCTTAAATTAAACTATAACTGATTTTGTTTTAGCTTGTTTTTGCATAGATGGTATTAAAAACTGTGCAAATAGATCTTTGCACAGTAGATCATACAAACTCATCAAGACTAACTATGAATCATTTCTATTTTAAAAAATTAAACTTTCCCCTCCCTTCATTTTCAGAGTCTTTCATGTCAGCTTTCACACATCTATGTTAAAGGAAAGTTTTTTTTTTCTGGGTGTTGTGCTTAAACATTTTTACACTGTGACTGAGTGGGGATAGGGGAAAAGGCACAGTCAGGACCCCACAGCAACAACAAAGGAAGGTGAGCCACAAAAAATCCTTTCTAACCAATTCTCACTCTTCAACTTCCATTAACAAAATGAGTAGGGGACAATTCCAAGCTAATTAATATTGGAAGTTCAGAATTGAGTCTGAGTTTCCATTGTTCACTCATCCCATAAAACTTTGGTACTACAAGTTTCCAAAATGAGTAGAAACTGGGACCACCTTCGATGGGCTTAAATTGTAGCAAGGGTGGGTTAAGCTGGACATTAGGAAAAAACTTCTTAACTGCCTTGGTGATTAAGCATTGGAATACATTGTCTATGGACGCTGTGGAATCTCCATCATTGGAGATTTTTAAGAGCAGGTTAGACAAACACCTGTCAGGGATGGTCTAGATGACCTCTCGAGGTCCCTTCCAGTCCTATGATTCTATGATCTTTTTATAACAGAACTGTGGCTATATGGAAGACAACATGCACCACATATTCCCCACCTCAACACACGTTAGAAAAGACCATAACAAAGCATTATTTAAAGCCTCTCAAGGGAGCTCTAAGCTGTGCCTTTTGTCATGTGTGAGACTGTTAGGAGGATGAAAAGGAGAGCCAGACAATAACATTGTCTACTGTCAACAGTGGTCATGGACAGAGGTTAGAGCATAGTGGACAGCTTATTAGCACTATGCAAAGCCAGACATTTGCTGCACAGAGATTTTGCCCTTATTAATGGGGTAAATAACATTATGTTAGTCTTCCTCTAGATATTTCCCATTCCTTTCCTCCGCTTTCATCTCATGGCACTGTGAAAACAGAAATTACTTGGGGAAACCAATTTGTTTGAAATGGTTTTTCTTTTAAAACCATTTTTTGAGACACATTTGTAATTCATCTTCCCAATGGGCACCTTGCCCCTTTCTTTTTCCCATCTGCATCTCTAATTTCCTTTTCTCTTATTCATTCCAAGTTTTTCCTCTTTCAGTTTTTTGTTTTTTACACTCTTTTCTTTCTCAGTGTTCCTTTCCCCCTTTCCCTTCCATCCTTTACCTTTCTCTGCACTTCTTCATCCACCTTTCCATCGCTCACTTGATTTAAGAACACATGAGAAGAGAATTGCCATGTACAAAAGTTAAAGATATATATGGGATCCTTCGTAATGCAGTTCACTCAGGCTTGTGATGGTGAAAAGGTATGTTTTCCCTGAGCTTGCCAGCAGTGTAAACCTTTCAATTGATAACATAATACATTTTTATGGTCTTTGTATAGCGATTTTCCATTTAAGTGTAAGTTAAATTGATGAATTCACATTGAGGCATAGAGTAAGGACCTTTTTTTATAGTATAAATTCCACATGAACACTCCTGTTCTCCATTCTGAGTGGGCTTTCTCTGCAGTTATATATGAAATGTGCCCTTAGGTTCTGCTGCAATGAGGTTACATTGGTGTGTGGAGCTGCAACAGGCATTCTGGGCTTGCTCCTATACTCACTGAAATCAATGGCAAAGCTCCACTGAGTTTAATGGTGCAGGATGAGGGCCTTTGTGATGATTTTGGAACACGGAGGCCACGTGGGTGTCTTTGCATTTTGGGATGTGTTTTAGATTTCTATACTGGAATATCTGAGTAGATCAGAGTAAGAGAACTCATTTTAAGTTGCTGTAGTATGTCTCTTCATCAGTGGTGATTCAAGTTCACGTCTGAATTACTAGGGTGATAAATAACAGGAGTCTTTAAAAGTTTTTTCTTTTGCCTTTATCCTAGCAGTTAGATATTACCAGTTCTAGCAGAATTACCCATTATAAATACTCTCATCTACTATTAACAGGAAGAATTGTTAACTGGATCCACTGTATCTTGCATTCTTATGTCATGCTACACAGCAACTCTATTTCACTAAAAACAGACATATTCTCTTGTGAAATATGATTAACTAGGATTTTGGGTTTTTTAATAAGTTACCCAGCCAAGTACCAACTATGTCTGATCCTGTTGGCTTATTAGAAGTGAGAAAATCACAACTACATTACTTGGGCTGTGATTTTCTCAATCTCTTAAGTGGGAGTCCTCTATAGAAATCATAGATGCTGCAAGAAATGATGTTTAGGATTCAGTAGGTGATACTCTTGTTCAACAGTCAATAATGAATCAATGTCGCTACACAGTGCTCAGGAGCACTCTGTTGCTGGAGCATCTGCCATTAGATGACATGTAGAACGAAGGCCCTGACCGCTCATGTTCAGTAAATGATCCCATGGCACTTTTTTTTTTTTTTTTGCAAGTGTAGAGCCAATGCGTTCTGGTCAAATTCCAACTTGGCTAATTATATTTAGCCTACCCAAAATTCCCTCTGCATTTTCATTTAAATTATTTTTCAACCCCTCTTCATCACATGGAGCTTCTTCAGCTACCCATTTGAGCTGTCCCGCCTAGCTGGTGTCTGTAATTTCATGGTAATTTCACCCAACCTGTTTCCCTTTCATCATATGTACTTTTTATTCCACAGTTCTTTTTCAAATAGAATAAGATACAGGCATAATTGCAGCAGGAGCTTTTTGCACAGCTTGCCCTCTGAGCTCCTCCCTCCGGCTTCCTGTTCCTCCCACTTATATCCTTCCAGTTACTGTTTCAGTAATCTAGTAATTATCACCCAGGTGCTTGTAATCTCCCAAAATAAAGTGTTTAATTGTTCCCAGTTGAGCCTGCAACCTTCTCTGTGCTGCAGCAATACTTATGATGAGGCTGTTACTAGCACTCTGAGATATACCTCCTCTCCTATTTCAATTCAGACCTTTTCTTGCCTACCAGGGGAATCTTTTTCTCTGTTTGATCCCTATGATCTTTATGGGGTTGAGGTTCTACTGGGATTTCTCATGCCCTTTCAGCTTGGCCTTCCATGAGCCACTGGTGAGGGTCCCCTGTCTTCCACCCACAAAAAGTACACTTTGAGGGTGGAGATTCCCCCACAGCTCTATCTCGGCTCATAGATCCTCACACCAATCACACCCCACTAATCTTAGCCTTGGTTTCTTTTGCTTCTGTCTTGGACATACTAAAGTTGTCTCTCCAGAGTCAGAGTCTTGGACATACTAGAGTAAGTTGTCTCTCCAGAGTCAGAGGGTTGGGATCCCTCTCTTCCCATGACTTAGTCCTGAGCAAGTGGCAAGATATTACTGAAAGTTCACTCATCAAGGCGTCCTTATTGAAGCCCTTCTCCCTCTCTTCAAGGCTTATTTCTTTAGGGAGTCATCAAGCCTCTGTCCTGCTTCTGCTTTAGGAGCTCCTGATCTACTATTGCCTAAACCACTGACCCCTTCTCAAGTTCTGCTTCCCCCTCCCCACAAGTCCTACTGCATTTTGTGCTTTCTGGGCTCATTCCTCTGCATCTGAGATCATCTCACACAACCTCTGGAAGATTACCTGCAGGGTTTACATTCTTGATTTTTCCCTCCATCCTGTGTCCTTCTTACTCAAGATAAATGAAGTCTGGTCTGTTCCTATCATGAATGAATAGTATAATGACTTTAATTCCTCCCATCAGAAGATTTAAGTGGCAGAGAGTAGGAATAGTATTCTCCCCCCTGCCATGTACACAATAAATGGTTATTATCACCCTCTCTCCATTGTCACAGTGGCCTAATCAACATACTTCAGACTAGGGAACATGCAGCTGTCAAGTCTTCCACTTCCTTGTTCTCCAGCCTATTCTGACAGGAATTGTCTTCATCCCAGACTTTCTTTTTACACCTGCCCACCCACAGAACTCCGTGAACCTGTAGTCCATGTATGGACAGTCTTTTTTTTACGTATCCTTTGCCACTGCATTGGTAGCAAACTACTGTGTGGACCAGGGATCGGCAACCTTTCAGAAGTGGTGTGTCGAGTCTTCATTTATTCACTCTAATTTAAGGTTTCACGCGCCAGTAATAATTTTAATGTTTTTTAGAAGGTCTCTCTCTACAAGTCTATATAGTGTTTTATTGTAAAATAAACAAGGTTTTCAAAATGTTTAAGAAGCTTCATTTAAAATTAAATTAAAATGTTGATCTTACGCCACTGGCCCGCTCAGCCTGCTGCTGGTCTGGGGTTCTGTTCACCTAGGCTGGCAGTGGGCTGAATGGGGCCTGCGGCTGGGATCCCAGCTGGGAAGGGTCTGGCAGCCAGGGACCCAGACCAGCAGCAGGCTGTGCGGGGCCGGCAGCAGGGACCCCAGACCGGCTGTGGGCCGAGCGGCTCAGCCCACTGCCGCTCAGGGGTTCCATACTCCGGCTCCTGCCAGCCGGGATTCCGGCTGCCGGACCCACTCAGCCTGCTGCCGGTCTGGGGTCCTGGCCCTGCCACATACAGTGGGTACCTACCTTCTCCCTGGTTCTGGCCCATTCTTTTCCTCTCTCTGTATTGAGCTGAGGGTGGGAGTGCAGTGAGCACAGGGCTGGGGGTGAAGGGTCTGGCCAGGAGCTAGAATGAAGGAGGGGGCTCAGGGTTGGTACAGGAGGTTTGGGTGTGGGAGCACTTACCTCGGCAGCTCCCATTTGGTGTGCGGGGTGCAGGTAGGAATGTGACTCCCATTTGGTGCTCAGGATGGGGGTGTGGATGCGCGGGGTGCAAGAGTCAGGGCAGAGGGCTGGGGGCATGTGAATGGGTGCAGGTGTCTAGGTCAGGGGCTGGGTATGTGTGGGGGTGCCAGAGTCAGGGCTGAGGTGAAGGAGTCAACAGAGGGCAGGGGTCTGGGGGAGGTGTGGGGGTGCAGGGCTCAGAGGAGTGAGTGTGTGTGTGGAGAGGGGGTCAGGGCAGAGGGCTGGGTGACTGCCTCCCCCAGAACCCCCAACTGCTCCTTGTCCCGACTACCCCCTCCTGGGACCCCATCCCCTTTCTAAGCCTCCCTGCCCCTCGTCCCCTGACTGCCCTTCTACGATCCTACCCCCACCTGTCCCCTGACTGCCCCAACCCTTATCCACACCCCCGCACCCAGACAGAACCCCCTAGACTCCCATGCCTGTCTAACCACTCCCTGCCCCCGACAGGATCCCCAGAACTCTGGACCCATACAACCCCCCCTGCTCCCTGCCTGCCCCAACCCCTCTCCACACCCCTGCCTCCTGACAGCCCCCCCCCCCGGAAATCCCGACTCATCCAACCCACCCAGCTCCTTGTTCCCTGACCACCCCCTCCAGAGACCCCCCCACACTAACTGCGCCCCCAGAACCCTCCTTGCTCCCTGACCCCTATCCACCCCCCACCCCCTAACAGACCCCAGGACTCCCATGCCCCATCCAATCCCCCCCGCTCTCTGACTGGCCCTCCAGAGAGCCCCGCCCCTAACCGCCCCCTGGGATCCCACCCACCCTGCTCCCTGTCCCTTGACAGCCCCCACCCCGCCCCCTTACCATGAGGCTGCCCGCTCACCCGCAGCCCTGCCGCCGCCGCGCGCGCAGCCCAGCCTCGCCCCTCAGATCTATGTGCGCGCAAGAGCAGGGCTCCGGGTGAGCGGGGAGCGTCTTTACCCTGAGGGAGAGCGCACCCGGCCCCCAGAGCGCTGCGCGCGCGGCGGCAGGGCTTTGCGGGAAGGCGGTGGAGGGGCCGGCAGCTTGCTGCACTCGGCCAGCGCTCCGGCTGGGGAGCGCAGACCCTGCGGCTTGCCGCCTCGGCAGGATTTTTAATAGCACGCGGAGTCCCAGCAGGCAGCTTCGTGCCATTAAAAATTGGCTCGCGTGCCACTGATTGCCGACCCCTGGTGTGAGCTGTTGGGGTGCCCTTATTCACCCCTTTTGCATCCCCTTGTCAGGATTTGATTAAAGAGGTTCCCCAATCTTCTTTCCCACTTCCATGCTTGTAGAGGGATGGAGTTCTCTTCATGGGAGGTTTGCTTCCACATAGTCCTCTGTTAGTTTCACAGGAGGATCTAATGATTCTGGCTGGTGCCTCTGGACCCAGACTGTAGCAGCCTCACAGAGGCTCTGCATAAACTTTTCAAGGAGAATTGCATCCATCAGGGTCTCTGTATCCCGCCAATCTGGCCTCTGCCACCAAATGGCCTAGTCTGACAGTTCTGTGTGAATGCCCTGGGGTGTATGCCACCATTCCACCTACCTGCTCAAAGTTTTTGGTGGTACTTCTCCACGTACAGGCCCATCCTGTCCTGAACAGAAGCCTTCAGAGTAGTCTCTCCTTTTGTGTTTTCTCAGGGCCTTATAAGCCACTTGAGGTTTGCTGGTCAGACATGGTGCCAGCTATAATTCCCAACCACCCTTGTCCCATCCACTCAAAGGTCAGCAAAAAGGCATCAGTCATCTCTTGGGTTATCTTACATATTACCTAGCCCACTGCCCAATTCCCTATCCCCTCATTGGAACTCACTGGCCTCTAGAGGAGTTGTTGCCATACCTGTGACTGCACTTTAATAAACTCCTGTAATGTCCACTGCTGCTCCAACTGCCAATCAAGAAATGCTCACCTCTCTGCCTGCTGGATCTTCTGCATTGCTGTCTGTTGCTCACTTGTCCTCCATTGCATCCAGATCCCCCTGCCCTAGTGCAGGTCACCCATCTAGTCTCCTTTTCTCAATGGAGAGGGTAAAAATCCTGGAGAAGCCCCCATGTGCCACAGGGTGCCTCAATAGGTACCCCGTGAGTAGCATTGCTTAGCTGGGTTTCTGTCATCTTGTGGTGATAAATGCATGCAGGCAGTTTCCTTTTCACAACATGTACTTTTTATTCCACAGTCCTTTTGCAAATGGAACATGACACAGGCGTATTGAAGTAGGAGCTTTTCACACTGCTTCTCTCCTTCACACAGCTTCCCCTCTGAGCTCCTCCCCTCTATGTCCTGATCCTCCTACTCAAATCCTCTTGCTTAGTGCTAATTGGATCAATAGCCTAGTGATTACCACTCAGGTGCTTGTAAACTGAGCCTGAAGCCTTTTCTTTGGTGCCGCAACACCAGTGATCAAAGGTGCTGCTGCTAGATTTCTTTTAGGAGAGTGTGACAGAGTGATATCATATATTATATCTGACACAGAAATACTTCCAACTGAATTGGTGGCAATTTAGTGGTGGCTTAGTGATCCCTATATCAACAGACTGTAGAGCACTTTGGGGTCTGTAATGGTGACATATAAATATATAAATGCTATGTAAATTTAAGTTGTCATTTTATTTTCTTGGCATGGTCATAATCCAGTGCACACTTACTGCATGATAATCTTGCCACGGCATATCCCAGATGACAAGTCACAGTGAGCCAAATCCTGCTATTCTTACTCGTCTGAGTAGTTCTGTTTGAGACCATGATTTATGCAAATACTTAAGTACTTAAGCCCAGCTACTCAGGGCAGTACTTAAGCACATACATACGTATCATTGACTTTAATAGGTCTTAAGCATGTGCTTACATTAAGGACATGCTTAAGCGCTGTCCTGAATAGGGGTACTTTCTTGAATTCAGTTCTAAAGCAGTATATTCTTTCAGCAAGATCTGGCTTCTGGAATAGATCCATAGAGAGCTGTACTGACTTCTGTGGATTTCCCATGTGAATAGGCTTCCAAGGAGCTCATTGGATTGCCTTTCCCTCTTTAGTGCCATTTTTCAAGGAGTAACACACTTGTTCTAGATTAATTTAGACACTGATACATGTTTTGAAAGAAAAAAAAATCAGAACATTTCTCTTGATGTGTCTAATTTGTGACCCCTTCCCTGTTAAATGGGATGTTTGCCATTTATAGGCCTCATGGTTATCTTCGTTGGAACCTTTGTACTGTCTTTATGTGCTGCTACCATGCTAGTAAGTGGGTCACTTCTTTGTTTTTAGAATGAGGACTGAGCTTCACTGCCTCTTTGGCATACCAATAAACCTAGCAACAATAAAAAGAAACAATGTTCATTATACTGCTGTGTGGGGACTTTCTTTAAGAGTTGGGCCCTAAATGGTTTTTAATCCCAGGATGCACTGATTGTGATAATGTGAGAGAGGCAAACCAGCGTCAGATATAAAATCATTGCAAATATGAGTGGAATAAAAAATGGTTAAAAGGATCTTGTTACAATTTCTGTTTATTCCATAAGGATTTAAGGAAAGTAAAATAGGCAATGATTTTGTTTGGGACTTGTTTATGAAAGATTACTTTTTGTATAGGTAAGTCAAAAGGTTACGGAAGTAAACAGAATTTAAATACAGTCAGTTTTAGTAATTTTTTCTGTTGTTTGACTTAACTGCTTCCTAACATAATATAAAAGCTTGCAGCAGTCAGTGAGGAGCAAAAAACCCCCAAACAGCGACAGCCAAAAAACAAGCCAGTTTAAAGAAATAAAAGGTGTAAAATATGGCACACCTATAAAATATAATTTGGGTATTTTTTCAATCTGCAAAAGTGCTGTAGATTACAATAAATCTCCAAATGTCCAGCATTGATTACATTAAGCTTTTAGCTTTAATGGACAATAGCGCAGCATATTATGATGTCATGATTATGGAATTGTGGAAGAGAGTTAGAGTGATTTTGGACTTTATTTTTGCACCTTGCAGAACTCAATGTTACCACAATTATTGGTTTTCTGAAATATGTCCCTATGCATTATTCTGATCAGATTACTTGCATTGCACAATCCTCTGGTGAATAACGGGACAATAGTACGAAATAAATCTCTCTCTGAAATTTAATCTCCGTGTCTGTAGACTGGCAAGAAGAACATCCACATCCCTCTGATAAGAAGTTGTATATTTTCCCTAATGGTGGTATATATTTGTTTCATAATTGTCCTTAACGTAAATTCCCAAACAAGAAAGTAATGATGTCAAAGATTTGTGAGGAAAGGAAAGTTGAAATATGGTTAAAATGTTCCTATAAACTTAGTGTGAAGAATCTCTAATTTCCACTGTAAACTGCAAGAGACAGAGTGAATTGTGTGCTTTACAGAAATCTTTAACCTTTCATCTATTATTGGTTCTCAGTATAATTTGTTTGATGATCTTCTCCCTAAATAAATAGTGGTCCAGTTTATCAGCTACTAAAATAGCCTCTCATTTTGCACTGTTGGCACATCAGGACTATGGTGGAACTGACAGGAAAACAAAATTACCTGACAAGAGAGCTCCTTCCAAGGTAAAATCTAAGCATGAGAATGTAAGGAAATTTATGCTGTGGCTCTGGAGGTGATCTGAGTATGTATTGTTTCCTGTCCCTTAAACCTTGTAAGCATGTTCACTCAAAGAATAATTAATATAGGAAAAAAGTGTACGACAGATCAAATGATGAGCCTTCAGCTTCCACTGATTTACATACAAAATCACACCTACGCACAAACACTACATATGCACACTACATGTTGCATCTGATGAAGTAGGTATTCACTACGAAAGCTTATGCTCCAAAACCTCTGTTAATCTATAAGGTGCCACAGGACTCTTTGCTGCTTTTACATGTGCACTAACATCTGAGGATACCCTTTAAACAGCTAAATACCTGCATACAGACAAATGTTAGGATCTGTGCACACAAACACACACAAGTGTTAAAAGACAACTGTAATTGGTAGCTCATGCACAGGGGTTTTCACCTGCAAAATAAATGTGTAAATTTCTGATCACAGAGTTTTTCAGGAGGAGGCTGGGTAAGGATTCAATTGGTACTTTGAAACTTTGGAAGATGTAGTTATTCATGTAAGTCTATGAAAGGTTATTCACTTTGCACAAATGGCTTTGTATTTCCTTGTATACAATGTTGCATTTTTAGTCAAACTGGCATACAGTCTCATCTTGGCTGTGAATCTCTCCCTCAGGCAGCCTTAATTCGCATACAGGCTTATGCAGCATGCAAAATATCATTAACAAGTGATGGCAGAGACATGGTGGCACTGTGAGTTAGTGCAGTATCCTTTCACTTCTGGAGACCTGAGGTCAAATCCAGGCTCAATTCAGAAGTGAAAATTGGATTTGAGAGCCTCATCGTAGTCTCCATTTGTTCACATAATGAAAACCACTATACAATTTGGCATGACTACCAATATCTGCTCAAAAATGGTCAAGGACTGGAGTAGCAGGGGTGTTGCCAATTGGGGTTAAGATATATTGGCAGAACTATAGGTGGAAGTTTATCCACCACCTGCTTGCATTATGCTGGCTTGAGACACTGCTATTATCCCTATACTTCTTGGCACTAAATTCACCCAAATGGGAAAAAAAAGTGTGATTTTCTGGGTTGAAGACCGATACTATATGACTGTTCCATACAGAAAGCTATTTAAATAAATTGTTACATTTGCACAGTTAAGCACTCAAAGGTAAAATGTGCATTATGGTGGGCATAAATTGTCGTAGCTCCTCTGAAGTCAATGATGCTACGCCAATTTACACCTGCTGAAGATCTAGCCCATTATGCTTACACAGTAAGATTCACACACAAAGCAGTTTTTTCCCTCTGCAACTCTCTAGAAGGTGCATGGGTGGCAGTTGTTGTTCTTTGTGCCACAGGAGCTCCACAGTGCTAGAATGCACTTTGCCCCCTTGCTATTCATTGGCTATTGCAAAATCTATAGGGGTCATGGCAGCTGGCATACATGCAGTTTAGAGGAACTCTGAGATTTTCCCTAGCCTGCTTCAGCATCCCCAGAACTAAGAATTTGCAAGCTGCCTCACCTCAATTCCTGCATCAGTACTAGCTGTTGGTGCAGAGATGAATTTGACTTATAATTTGTTTCCTGTCTGAGATTGACGTGAGGCACTGTTTCTGACACAATGGATTTTCTGTCTCTTTTAAAATCTTTACTTTCCCTTTTCTGTGTTGAGTTGGCTTTCTTTCTTTCTTACTATTTTTTTCTCCTCTGCTCCTCCCTTGTATTTCCTCAGGCCAGTTCCTATTTTCTCCTGCTCCTTCTGCAAACATGCTGATCAACTATGCTGCAATGTCTCAGCTAGACCTAGCTCTGCTTACAACTTTTTATATTCCAGTTCATATTCTGAATATGAATATTCATATTCAGTTCTTTAACTCCCGGACTCCTTACCATGATTTATCACACTTCTCTCTCTCCCTCTCTCTCACTTACTTAAACAGTTGCATTAACTGTAATCAGAATTAGGTTGTGGTGTGCCAGTCCTCTTTCCACCCACAATTTTCTGTTGCTACTGCTACTGTGGCTTAGGCTTGCTCTGGGCTTTTTTTTGTTGCTATAGTATGTAAAGGTCCTATTATGAAAGTAACTGTGCTGCAAACTGTGTGAGTATTCTATTCTATTCTATATAGGTTCTTACACTGTGCTCATCACTGTGGTATCTCAGCATCTTACAGTAGTACATTAAGCAATGTGACTAATACTGTTACATATTTGTTGTAGTGTGAACTGGATATTTCCTCGACTAGGCAGACTCAGCGTGAGCTGAGTGTTAACACAGTTAATAAAAGTCCTATGCTTTCTCTTTAACTATCCTGCCTCCTGTATCAGAGATGGTCAACATTTTCTGAATTTTGATTTTTATTGATACCTTTTTTGTCAGAATTTGAAGTTTCTACAAAAACAGAATTTAGGATTATCACACAAAAAAGTTTATCCTGTTTCTCTACCAGTTGCAGGGCTGACTGAAATTTTCTGACTTCCAAAATTTTAATGAAAATATTTGTCAAAATTTTGCCCCCAAATAGGACTAGTTGTACCACCAAGTTCTTACTAAAATCTACATGGTGCTGGAAGTTACTTCAAAGCAAAGTGGGAACATTCCCTGGCCTGAAAACCTTACCATCTAAATACAGTCCAGAACAAAAGGCAATATCATAGCAGTGAAGTAAAGAACAGATGGAGGGGCTGCTGTGCAAATCAAGGTGTTTACTATTTATTTAAATTCAATATTATTTCAATTTAATTTAATTCAATTGCAGATATAGTTTACAAGTCTACATCTAAAGTTTATTTATTTTCTGCTATTTAATAGAATTGTGTCCATTTTCATAAAAGTATATGAATCTACTTCCTCCAGGCCCACTGGATTTGCAAGGGAAAATGGCACCAGTTAAAGCAACAATTTGTTTTTCTCTTTAGTGCAGGGGGTACAGGAAAGGTACCTAAAGTGCAGATAATGACATTCCTCATGTGGCAAGCCCAGCAGCATGGCAGACATATAGAGGGAAGAATCCTGGCCCTACTAAAGTCAATGGGACCAGGATTTAACTCATGTTTTTATACAGAAGGAGAAGGATGATAAAGAGGAATTTGTTCTGATTATAAGAGTACAGATCTGAGAGATATAATAGCCTCAGGAAAAAAGTTATTAGTTGAAATTTTTTTTCTTTTTTCTTTTTTTATTTTGTTGTAATCAGCTATGGTTTGAACCAGATGACTGACTTCTATCAGAAAATTCAAACTTGAATTTGGGGGACTGTGATTCCTTAACAAAAGGCCCGCTTCTCTGTGGAATATAAAATAAGCAAGTAAAAGTTTAGCATTTATGTAGTAGGCTATCCATAGGTGCTAGAATTGAGGGTGCTGCTGTCCCCCTGGCTTGAAATGGTTTCCATCATATACAGGGTTTACCGTTTGGCTCAATGGCTCTCAGCACCACCACTATACAAATTGTTCCAGCATCTCTGAGGTTATCTTATCCTTTGTGCAGATCAGCCTCTGTAGGACACACCACACATTTTTCCAGTGTGTTACACATCCTCCCTGTAAGGGGATACTTCCAAAAGTTTAGACCTACTGCTTCCTGGACAGCTAGGTTGGGAGGTGGTAACTAACATTTCCCAGTAATCTTCTTGATCCCAAAGGGATACTCCTCTTGCATTTGCTAGAAGAAGTGGTGATGAGTTCCTCATGCTGCTGAGCTGTTCTGCCTTCTACGTGGCTCTATGCAGCCCTATAACCATCACTTGTGTAGAAAGATCCAGAATTTATAATTTATTTGCTACAGCTGCCCCAGGAAAAATGCTGGGGAAAATGAGCCTCTGGCAGGATACGTCCCCAAGTGAGTCAGCCTTGCTCTATATGGGCAGTTGTGGGGGCAGGGCCAAGCCTCATCTAGTCTCTACACTTCTCTCTCTCTCCCTTTCAGCAGTTTTGATTCCCATAGGCAAAAGAAGTGAGATGCCCTGGCATTCGTCAGAGTGCTGGGAAAGAGGGACTGCTATTGTCTGTTGCCCTTGGCCCTGGATGGCCAAATAAGCAATCTGACCATGAGGGTTTCACTGGGAAATGCACGTTTTTAAAACCAGAAACACAGGAAAACTCAGATTCTAAACCCATACAATTCAGCAGATTCGTATTTGGGTCCCTAGCTCCCTCTCGGTTGTCTGCTAGGTCCTTCTACCATTAGCTGTGGGCTTCTGTGTATGAAATCTTCTACGGAGCAGTTGTGATGGGAGAGCCAGGAGAGAGAGGAGGGTTAAGGCCTGTCAACAAAAATGCCACTGGGATAATTTTCCTTTTGGTGGATTGGGAAACCTTTGATGCTTTCTTGCTCTGTCTGCTTGTAGGTGGAGTCAGCAGCAGGTCCTATGGGCTCCTAAAATCAGGCAGCCTTGGACTGGAGTAGTTGTATTAGCTCCCATCATACAAATGATTCAGTTCCTCATATCTGAATGTTTTGCACTGTCTGATGAATGTAACTTATTTGCAGGAATGGCAAAAATACTCATGAAGCCCAGATGCCATATGAATCTTCTTCTACAGAGTGGAAGGCAAGGGATATTTCCCCCAGATTAAGCCCTAAAATATTAGGAAGTTTATCAGTCTGAGTTATGGATTCGCCACCTTAAATTATCCCAGAATCTGAAAACATTTTGGTTGTTTCCAACATTACATGGCTTTAGTACTTGCCATCTGATATTGCGAAGCCATCCAGGCATCTTATTGTTTATGTACAGCAAGCAGTCTGCCACATTTATCCTTTACAGGTGTAACTGACTGTAGTCAGCACAGCCCCAGTATCAAATACTCGAATACTTAATCAATCTAGACAGTTTAAAACAAAATGTATAGAAAACTGTTTGTCAAAAAAATTACTTTACTTGATGAAATGGCAACTTTTCTTGTGTCTGTTCAGCAAAGAAAGCGTGGCCCCATTAAAGTCAATGGTAAATTATCTCCCACTGACTTCAATGGGGCTAATATTTCACCCATTAAATTTGATGGAAAAATTATATATTACAAATGATTTAATCAGCATTTATTGTGATGTACATATTCTGACCATTTCTTGTTTTTGTTTTAACTGACGGCTTTGTCCATATTATCTAAACAGCATCAGTGGTGGTTGTGAGTACATTTCAGTTATTTGAGTATGAGCTTTACAATGTTAAAAATGTCAAAGAAAAACACTAGTGTTGGTTCTTTCTAAATATCACCCTTCCTTAAATCATTTTAGTACTTTTTTAGTGTTTGTTTATTCATCATTAAATCAGCAATTGCAAATGAGAAATTCAGGAAAATGTCTACCAGCAAATGTACATATGTTTAAGTTCAGTATTTTGCAGTTCTTAACATTGTTATTTAATAAAAGCCCAACTCCTGTGACTAACACACTGGCAAATATTCAAATCACAGAGAATTCTATGCTTAGTTTTGTCATAAATTTTAGTTACAGATATTTTATTGCACTTGAATGGTTCAGGGTTCTTTATTAACTTGATTTTATAAAAATACCCAAAGTGGTCTGAAGCTAGAAATTCCCTGCAAAGGTTTTAGTACAAATATTTCATAAGCTCCCAAATTAAATAGACAAAACATATATTTTTTAAATCAGCTAAGAGAGAAACTAATTTTCAAGATTTTTTTAAAAGTCCCAAAGTCTTAAAAAGCTTGTATTATTTAGTTAAGATTTAAACAAAAATCTAGGGGCAAAAATGTACAAAGCTGAGTTTTGATCTGGGAGGTATCTTGAAAATCATTATCCATACTGACTGGCAGTCTGATCAGGGAGGTATTAGAAATAACCTCATATTTAGACTGAAACCTTTCCCCAGAGGGTGTGTGATCATTTGTGAGGCAAGCAGGGACATCTCTGGTTATGGTACTAGGGCTTGATCCTGCAGCCATCCCATAGAAGTGACGTGAGTAAACTTTGAAAGAAAAACATTGTTTTTTCTGACATTCCTATAAGTTTTGGGAAATAACTGTTCTGTTCTTCCTTTACAAGCCCATACACTCAGTAAATACATTCAGGAGTAGACTATGATTTGGAAACCACCTATCTGAGCTGAGAAGTGAGGGGATAAAGAACTCCCCTTATACCTGGGTATTGGCTATTAATGAGTGGTAAGGGAATGGTCTAATGGACTGGCCAAAGCTGCTGAACTGCCTGGGAGTGAGTGTGTTTAACATGAGGCCTGTTGCATGCTAACCTTTCCTCTGAATAGGTCACCATACTGGAAGGCAAAAATCTACAATCTTCCAAGGCTTGCTCACAGGATTGGGTTTTATACTGAGAAAGTTCCTGCATAGTGTAAAAGAAAGGTAGCACATCAGATACATGGCTTTGTTCTGACAACTTTTATTTATGTGTGTATGTCTCTTTTCTCCACAAATCTTTGTTTGGCTGGCTGGATATTATACCTCAGCTGGAACTAGCAAAACCTATGACATTCATGAATGCACACTAGAGTGCTTTGCTCATGCACTTACTATAACACAGACTTTATATATGGGCCCAGGCAGTAAATGAGCCTTACAAAGAGCTGAACAGTTGACATAGTAAGAGTTAATATACATCCATGTTTCCTACAGAGAAAACGGTTGGTGTATACTCCTGACTGAGAAAACAGTTTCTAAACAGCCAACTTTTTCCTGCCAGTTTTTTCCTAACTGCAGTCATAATATCTACTGCTATTCATGCAACGGCACACTCAACAATGGTATAAAGGGTGGACTTTAGGTATTCAGCTGGGAAGATGAAGAAAATTGTTCTTGTAATGCCAAAAGGCAGAACTACTATTACAGAAGGTCTTTAGACATTACTGCAGCAATGTAGCACTAGAGTTTTGAAATAAGATGTCTGTTTGTAAGAGGATACCAGGGGGCATTTCTTTCCTGGCATATAATCATAGATGTGTTAGAAACTGGATGGAACTGCAAAGGTAGCATTTCTCTTTATGGTAACCCACTCTATATTTACAGAAAAAAATGGTGAAACATTGACAGAAATACTTACAGTTGATTGAAGCTCTTATGTTGAATATGATGAATAGATTATTTAAAACCAGTCAATTTTATGCTCTGTAATGATGCCCATTCTGATCCAGCTTTGGGCTATTGGATATCTGTGCCAGCACTAACTTTTGTATCCAACATGTTTAAAGTTATTCATTTATGACAAGTAGAACTTGATTGTTTTTCCAGGATGTCCCCTTGTTCTTCTGCATTCTCTCTCTTGTTTGGGACTTCTGGGCTTTTTCTGTTATTTATATATTGACCAAGCAGACAAATATTGACTGCTGCAAGGCAACTATGCTGGGCTCAGGGTGGGGACACAACAAACCACTTGCGTCCTGCCAACATTTTCTGTCATGCAGGAAAGAGCCATAGGCTGTATCTAGCATGCCCTGTGTAAGGGGAAGGAGGGCAGAGTACCCTTGAAGGCATTTTTTAATGAGGCTGTGCACCCATCAGGCCTGATCCAAAGCCCACTAAAGTCAATGGGAGTCTCCACTGATTTCAGTGATGTTGGATCAAGTCCATAGTACATCCAGGCACCATTGCCTGAAATTGTACCTCCCTCCTCCACCTGACATAGCCCAGGAAAAGGTGCTTATTTCATCCTAAGTCTTCTATTACTAAGTGCAATGGAATCCACATAAGAAAGCTACCATTGATTTCAGCTAATAATAATAGCACTTAGCACTTAAGTAGCACTTTATTACTTTTAAGTTATTTAATATTGTGTTTTATTCTTGTTAATTTACACAACATACCAGAGATTGTTAGTATTTTAGTCTCCAGTTTACAAATGGGGAAAGTGAGGCAAAACAGTCATGTTTAATACCAGGCCACACAGCAAAGCAGTGACAAAGGCTGGATTTGAACTTGGCTCCCAGTTCTATGCTCCCTTCATTTGACTGAATTGTCTTCTCTAGTCTATGCTATTTCTGTACAGGAGAGTCACACTTAGCTACTTTTCTCTGCAAGTTATTGATGCAGATGTGGAAGCAAACGAGACACACACACCAGAGTGTGGTTAAATGTGGAGGCCACAACTTTATAAAACTATTAACCAGCTGGGGACCTATTCCTGAACTATCTCTCAGGGGTCTTCCAGTGTGGAATTTAAATAAGCATCAAGGGCCCTGGGTCTAGAAACCGCATCTACACCTCAGCCCTGCCTGGGGACTCTTATAGAAAACCAGAGTCCCAACTCATTCCCCTCATCTATGCCAGAGGTAGAAGAGAGGAGATGAGAGGAGACATCACCCTCTTATCTATGCCCAAGTGGCCCATTGGGTTTCAGGGACCTCATATTATGCAGTTTCTTGAGCCATCCACCACACTGGAACCTGTCAGAGTTGTGACACATGTAATGTAAATCCTTCTGAGGGATTTTCCTCTGAGTTGCTGTATAGAAAGTGGAAAAAATCCCCACACTTGATTTGACATTTTTGTCATACAGGAAATGCATCCGTTCCAGACCCCAATCAGCATAGCCCCTGGCATCCAAAGAGATCCCATCTACTAAGTAAGGATGGGAAAGGATGCAGCAGGAACAAAGCCAAAATGGCCAAAAGCCAGCAAAGTCAGAAACAATGCCTCTTCCCTCCCCAGCCCCCACCTCTGCAAGTGGGAGCCAATTAGTGGTTTGCAGTGACCCCAGTCATGGAAGCAGGAATGGATGGGCGAGGCTCAGAGCTCAGATCTTGTTAGAGCCAACCCACTTCCATCTTCCCACCAGGAAGTAGAGGCAGGGTAAATCAGCAGGATCACAAGTTCCCCTCTTGCCCTTTTGTCCTCTCCCTCCTACCCCCATTCAAAGTGGGGGAAAGGAAGGTGGTGGTATACATGTCATCACTGCTACTGGGCCCACCAATCTGGTTAGCTGATAAGCATTTGAATATTGCATATATTCAAAAATCTCCTCTAAATAATGTCCTGCACCATCTACAATTTTTTACAAAAATCTTATGTTTATTGAAGTTTTCATGTTTTTTGAATTGTTCTTTCTTTTTTGTTGATTTTAGTTATATCGTGAAAAGGATGGCATCAAGCAGAATTAAATAATGGTTTCTATACAATTCCAGCATTGCCCAGATAAGATTCTTATATACTTCAATAGGTGGCGAAACATTTGATCTTTTTCTGTAAATACCTCCGAAAGGAAAAAGAACAATACATAATAAATCTGAGTTCTAAGTCCACCCAGACAGTTTAACCCTTAGGTCATTGTGTTTGTATTTCACTTATTGGATTGTTAATAGATTTTCTTCATTTGTGCGAGACATTGTGAATGATGTGCTGAGGCCTTTCTATTACTTCAACACTGGCGGCCGTGGTCCACCTGTAAGAAGATAGCATTAAAAGCTGCTGGAGTTTCTACCTCTTGACAACATCCCAGCTGTAGACTAGCAATAGCAATCCTCCCGTGGCAGTTTTAATTATCGGCACCGGCGATACCATCAGTAAGTGTGTAATTACGTGTCAGTTTCCTGGCTGTTGGGTATGAAAAGTGGAACCAGTGAGATGATGATTGTTGAAGCTGTAGACTCATATTTAAACAATTCAAAATGTGTAACTGGCAGTGTCATTAAACAGAGAGAGTCTGACCCCAGCTGTCAGTTACTTTTCCTTATGCAGATTTTTTTCATGCTGTCTGTCAAAAAAGCATCATGGACTGAAATGGGACAGAAGAGGAACCATAATACTCAGAGTACAGAAGTGTGGCTATCCTCATGTCCCACAGAGGTGTTCATTTACCCTAAGTAAACACTACTGCAGAGACTGTAAATAAATCATGGACAGTACAGTACATTATATGGACTTTGCTGATGAATAAACAAAGACAGACTATCAAACAGACATTCTATCCTTAACCAAATATGAATAAAAGCTAACTCATTACATGAACTTAAAGAACGAGGTTTATGGTAATTTAAGGTATCATTATTTAATGATAAAATGGAATAATTTTCATTTCTCAGAGTTTGTCCTATTAAAGTCTTGAGGCCATTGGGATAAATGATCAGGCAGCAAGTTACTGTTACAAAATATGAGCAATAACAATTATCTAAAGTTACCATCTAAAATATAGTGTGGCATCAATCAGTTTAATCTGAACTTCAAGTTAGCTAGCAGTATGTAAGGGTGTGTAGCCTTGTAATTTGGCCAAAATATGCAAAATAAATGGAAACTGTAAATAGATATCTGCATAAATAGACTCTTGTAGGTGCCTAAGAAAGGATTACTTTTTCTGCAAATACAGTCACACATTTCTAACATAACAACTCTTAAACTACTGGAAGATACAGACATATTTATTCAACCAGGTAATCATTTCTTTGACTGGCAATCTGGTAAACACTAGCATTCTAAGAGTTAACTTTAGCAGCACATACAAATAATGAAACTGTAGCTTATAAAAAGAACCATTGAGGGTAAATACATAGATTAATCTGCAAAGGAAGAAAAATATTTCTTTAATTTTAAAATGTTTGCATTTCTCATAATAAAGCTAAGTTGTAGTTGCATACAAAATGACATTACTTCATAACTTTAAGACACTTTAACTCAAGCTTTAGAATTCATGCTGTTTCTAGCATAGTTATGTAACTAGGAGAAACACTGGGATTTTTGACCTTCTGAAGCATTTTGTCACACCTACAGTAGCGCAAAAAATACTATATTAAAAAATAGTTTTTGCATATATCTCGTTTCAAAGACATGTTTATGGACTCGCCACATACAGTAGTGCAGGCTATATAATTGCAGCAGTATTTCATACTTGAAGGTAATAAATAGGCACATATTAAATCCTCTAAGAAATTAATTTGCATTTTATCGCTGTGAAAAGGGCAATTTTTTCATATCCAGGCTTAAGATGGTAGTCCTATAGAACCTTCACAGGAAATAAATTTCTGCATATATTTTGTACTAAGGTATTTTGATTTATTTTATTTTATTATTCTTATTTTAATTATTTTTTTTTACATTCATCTTGCACAAAGTGATATGTAATAGCAGTAGGGAGAAGCAATTGCAGTTTTTATATTGTGGACAAACATAGTTTCATAAGTCTCCTGTCATATATGTTTGTATGAACAGTTAAAAGAAAATCCACAGAAAATAAAATACTATAATGTGTTGCACTTTTGGTGGTATTTGAAATATACAGTGATTAAGGTCATTCAGTTTTCATGCATACATATTAATACCACTGTAGGGTTTTATAGTTATATTACAAGTTATTTTTGTTATTACTAATGAATAGTGCAGGGTAGCCTAATATATACAGACACAACATGGCTATGAGGAGCTGGTTTTTGCATGCAAATAGCCATGGTTCTTTGTCTTTCATAGTGTAGTCCGATGCTTGAGTATTTTCAAGTTGTCTTCGTCCTACTTGCATGTTAGCTGCAGGCTGTGTGCATCACGGGGAGGAGGTAAGTCCCTGGGGGAGAACCCAATTTTCTGCATTAGTCAGGTAGCTTTGAAAGCAAAGATGCTACAAAATTAGCTCTCTTTTAGGAATGTTGGATGACTTTGGTACAACAAGCAGATTTGTATTTCAGAGGTCTTGGGGTTTTATTTATTTATTTATTCTTAAAGGAAGGCAGATCCTGATATTTTTAAAGGGACACTGCCTGCTTAGTGTAGGTCCAAAATTTCAGGCTAGATTCTATTTTCAGCAGATGGAGAAGATGCAGAGAGGCCAGCTTGGAGCAAAAGTCCCCTGTAGTGATTCTGACTGAGTAAGCGAGAATTCCTCAAGGCTACTGGGGAACATACTCTGAAGCAGTGGCTCTGCTACTTAGGGAAAATATGCAGCGCTGCCCTCACTCTCTCCACCCTGCTGCCCATTGGGAGCTATTGGATCACAAAGCCTGAAATCTCCACTCACTTTCGGGATGGTCCAGATATAGGAGTGCAAGAGGAGGGATAGGGTTTCTGGCAAACATCTGCCTGACTCTTGTGCAACAACACATATATCCTGTGATCATTTCTCTCTACTGGCTTCGGTGTGCTTTTGTGTGCAATTCAGTGTGTTGCTGGAGCCCTTAATGGTCTGGGACTCTGTCACCTAAGAGAACGCCTCCCTCTCTGTACTTTGTCATCGCAGTTAAAATTGGCTGGGAGGCTTTCGCTGTTAGTTCTCAGTTTGAAATCTCCAGGGGCAGTGGCAGGGCTTTCTCAGTTGAGTGCCCCTGCTTCTGGAATTCACTTCCCTTAGCAGTCCACCAGAGCCTGTCTCTAGCAAAGTTCAGAATATGTTGCAAGAGTTATTTATTTGGTTCAGCTTTGGTTAGCTTTTTTTTTTATGGCTAGATTTGTTTGTCAGTTTTTGTTTTATTACTTCTGGAAATGCTAATGTGGTTTCAGATATATATATATATATATATATGGTGGGTATGCAGCAGAGAGTCTTTAAAATTGCTCAGTGTGGGTACTCTTATATTCAATATGTATATAAAATTTTGTACCAAACACGTAAACTGTTGCAGTAATAAGCACTGCTAAAGGCACAATTTTGCCATCATACACATGTTACAGTCTGCCCAAGTATGGGGTAGCATGTATTTGAGATGCCCTAAGAGCAGGGACTGAGCTGTGACACATATTGGTCCCTGCATCTCTCTTGCTTTATGTGGGGAAGTACACTGGTTCTGCTCTTTTCCTGCTAGTTTGCTTCCTCCTCTGTACCAGCTCAGCTGTGCTTGCTGATGTTTTACCTATTCTCACCGACTTGGGGCTGCTGTTCCTCACCCACCCCCACACTGCTGCCTGCAAAAACAGCCCACAAAAGGAACGAGGTTGCTCCTTATGCCCCCTGACTTCCCTGCTCTGTAGCATAACCAGATTCACAATCTTATTTATTGCGTAGTACCTTACTATAGAAATAATCCCACAGGGTTTGATTCACTTAATCAGGAAGTGAGGTGTCATAAACAGATAGCTAAGGGTTAATGTCTCTTTCACCTGAAGCACCTGACCAGAGGACCAATCAGGAAACCGGATTTTTTCAACTTTGGGTGGAGGGAAGTTTGTGTCTGAGGTCTTTGTTTGCTGTCTGCCTGCTTTCTCTGAGCTTTGGAGAAGTAGTTCTGTTTTCTAATCTTCTGTTTCTAAGTGTAAGGATAAAGAGATCAGATAGTAAGTTATATGGTTTCTTTTCTTTGGTATTTGCATGAATATAAGTGCTGGAGTGCTTTGATTTGTATTCTTTTTGAATAAGGCTGTTTATTCAATATTCTTTTAAGCAATTAACCCTGTATTGTGTCACCTTAATACAGAGAGACCATTTGTATGTATTTTTCTTTCTTTTTATATAAAGCTTTCTTTTAAGACCTGTTGAAGTTTTCTTTACTGGGAAATTTCAGGAAAATTGAGTCTGTACTCACCAGGGAATTGGTGGGAGGAAGAAATCAGGGGAAATCTGTGTGCGTTGGATTTGCTAGCCTGATTTTGCATTCCCTCTGGGGGAATAGGAAAGTCCCTTTTGTTTCCAGGACTGGGAACGGAGAGGGGGAGTCACTCTGTTTGGATTCACAGAGCTTGTGTCTGTGTATCTCTCCAGGAGCACCTGGAGGAGGGAAGGGAAAAAGGATTATTTCCCTTTGTTGTGAGACTCAAGGGATTTGGGTCTTGGGGTCCCCAGGGAAGGTTTTTCAGGGGGACCAGAGTGCCCCAAAACACTCTAATTTTTTGGGTGGTGGCAGCAAGTACCAGGCCCAAGCTGGTAGCTAAGCTTGGAGGTTTTCATGTTAACCCCCATATTTTGGACGCTAAGGTCCAAATCTGGGACTAAGGTTATGACATGAGGTAATACTCCAGAGGAGTAAGAGTCTTGGCCCTTCTTAAGAAAATTTGAATCTTTTCAAGTCTGTTTTTTTAAAGTATTTCAGTTAAAGCTTTCTTTTTATGCAGCCACTCTTCTGCAGTGTTGTGATCCCCAGGATGGCAAGATTATCATGCTAGTACAGAAATGAAAAGGAAAACTTGCTGGAAGTGAAAACAGCAGTGGCCAGTCTGTTTTCATTGCCCATGTTGAGTGAAATGTGCAGAGTGTAAACAAATATCCAAAATGGTGATAAGTAGTTTTTCGGATCACTTTTGGCTGAATGAAATTCTGCCAAAATATGCTGGTTTGTCAATATGCTGAAATGTATGAGATTCAACAATTTTGTTGAGAGAAAGAGACTTTCTCTCCTGCTCTGTAGCTTGGTTAGGTTCAAGTCTCTGCTCTGCCACATTTGGAATAGTCTGGCATTAAAAACTCTCCTCTGAATCTGGCAAAATAGGGACTTGAAGCTGTCTCCACCACTTCACTTCCCCCACTTCTGTCTGAATTAAAAGATCGAGTTTTAATCTAAAAATGAACATTTTGAACATTTTGAAACAATTCCATTTTTGTGAAAATATTTGAAAGGTTTTGGTTTGTTCCAATGCGTAATGAAAACAAATTTCAAAACCTCAAGGGTTGCCATGAAACAGAATTGTCGTCCTCTGGCCAGCCCCACTAAAAAGTAAATAAACCTTTAAAAATTGTGTAGTTTTAGTAAATGAGAGCTAAGCTTTAAGGAGGTGAGGATATTTATTTTTTAATAATTAGAGGGCTATGACATTGATGGTCTTCTTTTGAGCAAAAATTCAGCCCTTTCAGCAAACTCTTCCTCATGTGAGTCCCTTAGGTTCTGCCTACTCTTTTTTTATTTCTTTTCACTACAGTTTTCTTTTCTCCTGAGTGAACTTTCTCCCTCTTTGCTTGATTGGTTATAGTGTTTTGTCTATGGTGTCATTGTAACTTGACTCTACATGGAAGGGACCCTCTGCCCATGTGGAAAGGCTAGGAACAGACACATCAACAACACCGTTTTCTCCTTTCCTTCGATCCACCGGGGATCTGTGCATGGAGTGTAGGGCAGGATGTTTGGGATTATGGGGGGGGGGCCCAGTGGTAAACCATCTAAAAATAAGTACAGACTGAAACTGTAAATTTTTCATTGGCATTCCCTTTGTCCTGAAGACCCCTACTGCACTAAGGGTGTCACAAGAACAGCTGGCAGCTGGAGAAGATCTGCAGAATACTTCCTGTGGAGCCACTCTGCTTGGTGGTTTGGATGAGGGACCAAGAGTGGGTACAAAAGTGAGATCTCAGGGGGCTCACAAGGTTCTTTTAAGAGGAGACAAAACCCATCACCCCAAGGAAGAATGTGGAAGAAATACCATGAGAGTAATCATAAGAGTTTCTTCTGCTTGATTACCTCCTGTGGATATTCTGCTGGATGGGTCAGTCAGGCCCATAGCTATCACTCAGTTGCTGGAGCTTAGAGCTCCTATGATTTTATCCAAGAAGCTCAAGGATATCTGTCAATAGTTCAAGGAAGTCATTTTTCTTTTGTGATGGGTTCTCCCTGGGGTGCCACCTGGAACTGGGGTACCACTGAGTCTTCTGACCCACCAGCTGGGCTCCCTTTCACACTGTGCTGCTGTGACAAGCTGAAGACCCACTCCCGGTCCTACCCTTCCTTCAGCATTCACACAGGTAAGAACACACCCAGCTGCAGTTATATACAGACTCTCTGACTAGCCACTGCTTGAACCAACAGTAGAGTGGCTATAAACAAAACAACCTCCAGCTTCCCAGCCTAGGACCCTCCCCCCCACTGAAGTATAAACCCAAATTATACCGTCTTGCACTGCACAGGGTACTGTACAGCATAAGCTCATAGAGTTCGCCTCTCACTCAATGTGGAGAGGAAATGCAATAGCCCCCTGAGCTAAGATTCCCAAGCACATCACTCCAAACTTACTGATTTAGATTAAAACATGAAATAAATTTATTAAGTACAAAAAGATAGATTTTAAGTGATTATAAGTGTTAGCAAACAGATCAAAGTAGATTACCTAGTAAATAAGCAAAAACCAAACAAAGTTTAACATACTAGAAAAATAGGATTTGAATTAACAATCTCTCACCCTGACTGCAGATTCTTAAAGCACAAGCTACTTGCAGCTTGGAATCCCCTTTTTTTCATACACAGGCTAGAAATCCCTTTAGCTTGGGTCAGCACTTCCCCAGTTCTCTCTCTGTTCCTTAGGTGTTTTTAGGAGTCTTCTCGTGTGGGAAGTGAAGAACCACAGATGATGTCACTCCCTGCCTTATATAGCTTTAGCATATGGCAGAAACCCTTTTGTCCCAAACTCAGTTTGTGGAAAAACACTGACATCCCAAGATGGTGTCCAGAGTCATGTGGCTGGTTACAAGCCCTTGCATACCTTGCTGAGTCATAGCAGCCATTACTTACAGACTGTCTGGAATGTTCACAGGAATGTTAAGTTCATCCAAGGTCCATTGTCTTTGCTGGTGGTCCATCAGCACTGTCTGGTTTTTTCATTGTTGTACTAGAAAGGTTAGTTCTGGGTGTCACCCAGAGTAAGCACGATTAAAATACAGATACATAGTCAATATTCCGAGCTTTAGAAACAAAAATGATACATGCATACAAATAGGATAATCATATTCAGCAAATCATAACTTTTCTAATGGCACCTCACATGACCCATCTTGCATAAAATTCATCATAATTATGCCATAATCATATCATCATCATATCACTGAAGAATATGGGGTGCAGTGTCACATTTTTCTCCATCACCAAGGAAGGAAAATAACTGACACCTTCACAGCTAATATCACATCTCTCTGCAGCTGACTGCCAGGTGATACTAATCTGGTGCTTCTTTTTTTTACTTCATGCTTCATGAGTATCTTTCCTGTAGAATGCCTGGAAGTTTGTCTACGCCAAAAGCCACAAGACATGATAATTTTCCTGAAACTATCCTTACAGCATGATGCAGCACCACTGTTGTTTTCTGGATAGATTTAAAATTATACCTCCATGTGAATTTCAAATACTTTTAAGGATTTTTTAAGCCCCTATCAAGTACTTCCACTAAACTGTGTTAGCTTCTCACTTTTTCAGCCTACTTCCAGATTAGCTGCATTATCCTTATTTTGCAAAACTGATATTACTTTTGGGCAATAACATTGGTCTCTATGAGCTCTTGTAACAATCCATCCTTGTCTGTCTCTGTCTGGATGCTTGGTGCCCTTTGAATTATAAGGTGATTTTAAATTAAAATAGTATCCTAGGTATGATCTACAGTGGTGGTGACAAGTGTGAATAGCTTAAGTAACACAAGATCTGAAGTGATATTCAGTGAAATCACTGGTCCATTGTGAGCAATTGGTTATGTCGGTTTGTGGTCAAATAATTCATATTAACATTTATTATTAGGAGGCCACCTGTGCGTTAACTGCAACTTTATTACTTTTTACTATTGTTATTAGTTGGTCTAAAATGTACAATGTCAATGGAATTTCAATGCATGTAAGGAGAACAGAGTATCAGAACTGAAATCCCAGCAATAAATGAGAGCAGAAATTTGCTGTTAGCTTCTTTCTGCTCCTTAACTCATTCAGTTATCCAACTGACTTCAACCAGACTCGCTCTTGTATGAATAAGAGTAGCAGCATTGGCCTGTGTCTTTCTATGAAGGATATTTCTTTCATCTTTGGTTTTACTACTTTGCTTTTGTTGCACTAAGATAGCCACTAATCAGGCTGGTTTCATCATAGATTTTCTTATGCAATTATTTTTTTTAAATAAATGCCAGATGCCAGACTGATTGTATTCTTATGAGTTTGTTTGGAAAAGAATCATTAAAAGTTTTAAAATATGGCCTTATTGAAGTATTATGCACAAATGTCTGTAACTGAATAGCTATTCTAGCGTATGAATAGTGTCTTGCCTAACTTACTACCACTGTCTCTGTCCTTCAAAAGAGCATTTTACCACCTCAATCCTTAACACTATCACATTAAATATGGTCATGGAGTATTTTCCTCTGTACTCTCAAGAACTGTAACAGAGTGAACCCAGGTACTATGGTGATGGTTGCTTTATTATAAATGCTTATAACAATAGTATAATGATTAAAACCTTTTACTTTAAAATCAAACATTATAAAAACCTCTCCAGGAATTACAACCCAGGAGATGTACTTCGTTTATCACAATAGAAAACTATTAGAGAAATGCCCTTGGTGCATGGAAAATATATGCTTTTAACAGTTTTAATCGTTTATCAATTTTTCATAGGAGAAGGTTTGGCTGTATTTGTACAGTTTGCAGGATGCAATAGCACTCATACCTTTATTCATGCAATAGTTTACTTGAACTATATCAAATAGATATCTACACACCCAAACATATTTAATGTGGGGAATAAAGAAACATTCTTTCTGTGGGGTTTTGCACATCATTCTTCTTTATTACACCAGATTTTGCTCATCATACCATGTTCTTCCTCAGAGGACAGAGACAAATAACTATCCTCCACAAGGACGACGTGTGAATTGAATGCATTTTAAACACCACACTGTTATGATTGCAACCAACATTTTAAATATGCTGTAATCAAATACCAAAATGACAAGAGAAAAATGACATCAGAGAATAAATCCATTTGCTCGGGCAACTGGAATGTCTGAGCTGAAATGTACTTAACTTGAAAGTTAAAGATTGAGTACCATGTTTATTTTAGTTGTTTAAGACAAGGCAGGCTAAATTCATCCCTGATGAAACTTCATGAAAGTAAATGCATTTGCCAGATATGGTTAGCATATGCTATACGTTAACCAGTGTAGTCTAAGTATTATTTTGCTTCTAAATATCATTTGGGATCACTCCTGCTTTACTTTAGTCTGCAATAGGTTTTTTTTAACTGTCCAAAAGTCTCAACCACCAGAATACCTGGAAACTCTGCTATTAGGCCTAAATCCTCATACTCTGAGAAAAATCCAAGTCAAATTACTTTGCTCATGGGAACTATGTAGGAGTTGAGGGATGGAACCTTTACTTCCAGGCACCTGCATAGTTCATCTGTGATTGCTATCACATCCTATAGCGTGGAGAATTCACCCACTCTGCACCTTCCTAATTAATTTGGTGGCAGAGTCAGGATCTGCATTGTGCAAGAACCAGCTCCTGCTCTACATAGATTCACTTCCCTTTCCTCCTGCAATAATTTTTGCCACAAGTAGGGTGATCAGTCAGCAAGTGTGAAAAATTGGGATGGGGGTGGAGAGTATAGGAGCCCACATTAAAAAAACCCCAAATATTGGGACTGTCCTTATAAAATCAGGACATCTGGTCACCCTATCCACAAGGAGGAGAGTTCATTGTTCCCATGTGAACGTTCTCCACTGCTTTGGTCCCCTATCCAGCAAACCCGTAGCTATGGAACTGCTTCAAGTCCTAGTGTGTTCATGTAAGTGGGCACAGGCACTGGGCCACACTGATGAGTGAACCTCAAGGCTGGTTTGGAATCTCATCCTAACTGTGTGAGATACTCATGGGCCTGCAAAATACAGTTGGAGCTCTCAGGTTGCTTGGGATATTTCTGGTAATTTTGCTTTCAGTTGAGCTGGAATTTCTCTAAAACAGACATTTAACCATGACTCACCAATTCTCCTTTCAGTTCTGGCCTGATCCAGAAAGTGCTTAAGGCCATGAGAATGAAAAATAATGGGGGAAACACAGCTATCCACACTTTTTTAGAGTTTCAGTTCAAATTTTGGGGAAAGAGACTATTTTTATTTTCTCTTAACAGGATCACTCATCCCTAATTCCTAGTAAACATTTTAGCATCTCTTCTGGGTGCCAAAGGATTAAGTGACTTATCTTGGTAGTTAAAAATATTCCTCACACATCTCACTGAAAAGTTAACTCCTTCCTAATAATGAAGCATACGTTACATTTAAACCTATGGGACTAAAATTAAATGATTTAGCTTGTTTTCTGTCTTACTATAAATATAAAATAATTGAAAATAAGGCAGCATTCAAAATATAGTTAATTTCCCTTGAAAATTATAGCTCACTTTAGACATTTCCTTCCAAGGTTCAAAGCTCTGAACAGGTATTGGCTATGGTGGAAGACTGGTACATAAAGATCTCTGAACTGTCCCAAACTGAAGTCCGTTCTCAACCATAACATAATTTAGCACTTGACAAATATATAGAGTACTTTTATTTTCTGTTGTTTCTCGAAATCTCTTAAGCTTCAAGTCTCACTGGCCAGATGCTGTTGTTGTTTGGCCTCTAAAACGTGGTACAACCTTCACAAAGGACGGAAACTATCTCAGTTGGCCAAGGCCTAGATTAGACTTGTGCCTTTTGAAAGGCTTTTGTTTGTTCCCATAGTGTTGCTTCACCTTTTGCTCTACACTTGCCTCTCATTGCTGACTCTGTTTTGGTTAGTGAATATCAGTGTATCTCTATCCTCCTCAGAAGCTAAGCCCCTCTATACCATAGTGTTCCAAGCTGATACCAATTCAAAGTACAGATTTAAGATGAAGATTAGCTCCTTGGTAACAGTAGTATCTACTGGTTAGACACTGAGCCAGGCAAGTCTGAAGGAGGGTAAATTTGAATAATTTCTGTATCATGAAATATACTGAACGGCAATGTGTAACATGTAAGCAAGTGTTTTGGATAAACAGGTGCGAAAGTGGTCTCCTGAATCAGCACATCAATCTGGAACAACTACTCTTCCATCCTTTCTATGCCATTAATCTTCCAAAACAAAATAAAAAATAATTATAAATCTTATTGTGAGAAGGAAAAAAAATTGCACATCCCTCCCACTTATTTACATTCCATCCTTAGGTACCAGAGAAACCACTCTAAGCCTTTATTCTGGACCCAAATGTTTACCCCAGCTTGGCTAGTGCAAAAATTATCAAAAAGTGCTCCATTTAGACTTAATTCTGACCCTCTTGCTCTTGTACAGAAGAATTTACAAGGCTTGCTTAGCAGGGGTATTTCTTTCCTCGTCCACTCTTTTTAATTGGACTATGCTGTCCTTGTCTGCCATTTTGTATTTCTCTAAATAACAGAACAATACCTCTTTCTCTCAAAAAATAATTTTCTTCTCTGTAAAGCATAAAAGAAAATTCAAAACAAAACAACAAACTAATAATTACATCTAATTCTGGGAATTATCCTTATTTTTCTGGTTTTTAATACATTATTGCTTTTGATTGTTCTCCTTTTCCACATAACTTTTCTTTTTCTCTTCTTCTTCTCTTCCCCTGCCAATGCTCTTTGCTGCATGTGTAACAGTTGGGTCAAGAACATGTATTGCAGGAAACAAAATTTACCCACTGATCTTCAAGCCCTGCTCCACTCTCCTGCACAAATTTAGTTTTTTTCCAAAGATAAAAAGTAGTTTTGCAGGTGCAAATTTAGCTTTGAATTTTTCCTAACTGTAAAAGGCATTCAAAAAAAGTGACCTTTCTAATATGTTGCTCTTAGCAATACTTATCTATGCTTACCTACATGCCTCCAGCTTCCATCCAGGACACACCACATGATCCATTGTCTACAGCCAAGCTCTAAGATACAACCGCATTTGCTCCAATCCCTCAGACGGAGACAAACACCTACAAGATCTCTATCAAGCATTCTTAAAACTACAATACCCATCTGCTGAAGTGAAAAAACAGATTGACAGAGCCAGAAGAGTACCCAGAAGTCACCTACTACAAGACAGGCCCAACAAAGAAAATAACAGAACGCCACTAGCCATTACCTTCAGCCCCCAACTAAAACCTCTCCAGCGCATCATCAAAGATCTACAACCTGTCCTGAAAGATGATCCCTCACTCTCACAGATCTTGGGAGACAGACCTGTCCTCACTTACAGACAGCCCCACCATCCTGAAGCAAATACTCACCAGTAACCACACACCACAGAACAAAAACACTAACCCAGGAACCTATCCTTGCAACAAAACCCGATGTCGACTCTATTCACATATCTATTCAAATGACACCATCATAGGACCTAATCACATCAGCCACACCATCAGGGGCTCATTCAGCTGCACATCTACCAATGTGATATATGCCATCATGTGCCAGCAATGCCCCTCTGCCATGTACATTGGCCAAACCGGACAGTCCCTATGCAAAAGAATAAATGGACACAAATCTGACATCAGGAATCATAACATTCAAAAACCAGTAGGAGAACACTTCAGCCCTCTGGCCATTCAATAACAGATTTAAAGGTGGCAATTTTGCAACAGAAAAGCTTCAAAAACAGACTCCAGTGAGAAACTGCTGAACTTGAATTGATATGCAAACTATATACTATCAACTTAGGCTTAAATAGAGACTGGGAATGGCTGAGCCATTACACATGTTGAATCTATTTCCCCCATGTTAAGTATCTTGTCAAACTGTCTTAAATGGGCTATCTTGATTATCACTACAAAAGTTTTTTTCTCCTGCTGACAACAGTTCATCTTAATTAATTAGCCTCTTAGAGTTGGTTGGGCAACTCCCACCTTTTCATGTTCTCTGTATGTATATATATCCTCACTATATGTTCCATTCTATGCGTCCGATGAAGTGGGCTGTAGCCCATGAAAGCTTATGCTCAAATAAATGTGTTAGTCTCTAAGGTGGCACAAGTACTCCAGTTCTTTTTGTGGATACAGACTAACACGGTTGCTACTCTGAAACCTGTCATTATGTGCCACATTGTTTGCACTCTTCTAATCCAGTACATGAAATCCAGTACATGAATGGATAGATAATATTCAGTTTGGCCTGATTTCTTATGTTTCTGAATTATTTTCACTTCAGCAACTTATTTCTATCAATCCATTTCTTTCTTTTCAAGTTGTATACACTGCAGCCTTTGTGAGAAGGCTACCCTTTAGCTGCCATTTTTACAGCCTGATCCCGATGGTGCTGAGTGCCTGCTGTGCAGGCGCTGAAAGCCCTCCACTTTCAGCAAATGGGAACAGAAGTTGAACATGCTTGCAGAAGCCAGCCAATATCTTACAGGATGGGGCCTTCAAGTAATACAGGCTGAATCTGGCTAATATGTCATCTTTGTTCTTATACACCAAATCCTGAATCATGTTGGTTGCCCTCCACTGCACCTTTTCAATCTCAGCAATGTCCTTCTTATAATATAGTGACCAGAATTGCGCACGATAATTCAAATATAGTCCTACTTTAAGTACTGCCAGAATAACTTCTACTGATTTATAATCCTTACATATATATATTTGTTTAGCTGTTTTTTTTTGTTTTTTTTTTTTTACTGCTGCCAAACATTGCACACATGTCTGGTGGTCTGAAGGCCTGTTAAAGATAATGAATGAATCACATTTCCTATACATGACAAAAGAAAACTCCTTTTTTTTTTTATTGTTGTCTAGTGAGAGTGTGGTTGTAAGATAAATCAGAACAAGATGGAAGAAGGAATTTAGGAAAGTCAGGTAATATTGTGTCTTAGTGTAAATGATATAAGATTACCAAGACTTCCAGTGCCTAAAGTTAAAAAGAAGGCAAAGATTATGAAAATTTCTTTTAAAGATACAGGAATATTGACAACAAAAGTATAAATCATCCTGCCCCAATCTTGAGGATGGAGCTGTCAAAAAGCCCCTCGTTATCTCTTTGAGGAAACTTAAAAATTCCTGTATTTGGCCTCTAGATAATAGGGTGATTAGGGAATATAAACAGAGGTAGAAAAATGTTTTTGTTTTTATTTAAAATCCTACAAACAGGACTAAACTTGTAAAGAGTTATTGAGACAGCACTTTTTTGAGAACCACAGTTTTTTCAAAACAAGGTAAATGCAGCAAAGGTGATTATATGCTTTGAACAAGATCCTGATCTTATTTTTACATGGGTGGGTGGGTATATAGCTGCCTACAAATGGAGTAACCACTGATTTACACCAATGTAAATGAGATAAAAATCTGATCTGTCCCTTTGTTTGTCAGTGGTTCATGGTTGAAGCAATACGTGAATGGAAGTTCTTATTGCAAAGTGTGTTAAATTGTTCCAATACCCATAACTAACAGAGCCAATGACTAGCGTTTTTGAAGAAAAAAAATGAAAATAAATGTGCGCAAAATGAAAAAAGGGAAAAGGTGAAATTACTCTTAAAGGACAGTGGGGAAAGGAAGACATTCAAACATTTTTCCTTAATTGATAAGACAGGCTTTGAACTCTACTTGTTTCAAGGTTAAACAGAAGTTTTGATGGCCTCCACCTGAATACAGTCTGAGCTATAGTGCAGGTGATCTGCCTTAATAGCCTCATTTCCCCAAGATAACATGATGTTGTTAATGCATAATACCATGTTTTACCTTGGCTAGTGGTTATTATATCCAATAAATAATGGCTCAAGTTACACCAGCTCCTTCTAAGGTTTTAGAACATGAAATTCATGTGTGCAACCAATGTAGATCGAACCTAACCTTGACATTAATCAGGCAGGTAGAATTTAAGACTTCCCCAGGTTTATCTGTTGCTGCTTCAGTAACAAATCATAAAGTTCTATAGTGGTTTGCTGCTAAAGTTCAATGAGAAATACATCTTCCTTTTTCTCCCTGTTGCTTTTTATTCATGTTAGTGTGTATATAAAAGTGTTTAACAATATCTCTGCCTTTCTAGTACTTTGTTGAATCCAGAATGGGTTACTGTTTTCTGGAAATAAACAAAAATAGAACAGACAATTAAAAAAAAAAACCCACTCTGGATTAATAGTTAATGATGGCTCAGGATAAGGAACAAAGCCTATCTGATGTGAACACAGATTAGTCTTTTTATAAGCACAGCTAAACATTTTGTAGCTAGTTTAGTTGCACACTAGCGACCTGCTGTGCTCTCATGCAGAGACAAATGCTTGAGAACAGACTCTGGACCCCATGCCCTAGGCAGGCACAAGCTAGATACCTCACAGAGGTGGTGACATGTTCAGTTTCCCAGCAAGGACTCAACCTTCCAGCACAGGAGCATCCCCTGCTGACCAGCCAAGTAATGGTAGTAGCACTTAAGAACCTAAGTGTAGACTTTGTCTTTCCTTCTACAAGAAAAGGGCTAAGGCCTGGATTAAAAAAGGGAGGGAAGATTTTAAAAGAGCAGAGAAAGAAGAAATCAAATATATGTATAATTTTAAATTAAACACATGCCTTGATCCTGAAAAAAATTATACACATGGGACTACTCATGTGTTGTGTTACAAATGTAGATAAGTGTGTGCAGGTTTAGGGCTACAGGGGTCATGTCAGGTAAAGGGCTGTCTGCCTTTGAGCCAGACTTCTTTTAGTGTAGCCATAAGATAGAAAGAGCAGGGGATGGAGCAATGTATCCTTCCTCTCCTGGACAGGCCAATGGGCTAACAGAGTAATGCAGTGTCTATGCTCATTCAGACTGTCAGCAAGGTTTTCAGTTGTGGGGGAGTTATTTATTTTGTTTCATTTTCTAATGCCCTTGTCTTATTTCATATATGATCAGGGTGTGCTGTCATTATTGATCTGGGCTGTAACGGAACCTGTGACCCCAGAAAGGGTTAGTAACCCATTACCAATTTCCAGATTCATCCATTTGCACATAGAATATTTTAAGTTTTAGACTTCGTGTTTCTATTAATAAATTACTATGCATCATGTCAAATTAGCATTGCCATTACTAAAAGATTAATAGTGACAATGCGCTGTGGCACTCCATTGCTTCAGGGTAATTTTCTTTTGTTCATGCTTTGGTATAATATTCTATAGCAGAGCAGTAGAACTAAGATGCATAAAGATAGTCACAGACCCTCAACTGAAGAGGTAATCCTAAACACAGTACAGGGTTTGCTTCAGCATGGCAATTAACTCCTACTGTAACTATAGAATATACACTGTAACCTTCTATGAAGGTTGCCTTCTAAACTGTGGTTCATTTGCACTAGAGTTTGCTGATATCCCTCACACTTCTCAGATAACAAGATAGATCCAGGTGCTTATATGTTTTTATTTACTAAATGCTTGGCAGGAATAAAGAAAGATAATTTGCATGTGAAATCTTTTTTATTTTAGACTATGAATAATTGGTGGGTTTGTGATGTTGTGTACACTTACATATGTCATGCCAACAGTAATCTCCCTTTTCATAAATCCTCTACCCTAACTGGAGTTTACAAGAGAAGAAATTACTCTTGTGCTGATGTCCCATTCCATTGTGCTTATACATGGATACAACTTTTTTTTTTTTCTCCTCAGGCAGGGAACAACAAAGCAATTAAGCAGCATGTCTTAGTGGATACAGTTTAAAATGTGTCATCATTTTATCTAAAAGTATATACAAGGATTTCAGATCTACAGTTTAATGACAGACAGGGAAAGAAAAACACCTCCTAAATCTTATTTTGAGACACAACCTTTTTTTTATGTTTTACCATTTTAACAAATGACATTCCCGAGTGAAATTATTGAGTTAACATCTATCTGCCTTTACACTGGATATAACTATTCAGGCAAATATCTTCATGATGGCTTAGTTTCTTGCTTAAATATCAAGTATCATATTTTTAATCTCTTTGTAAACATTATATATTTTAATACTTGAGAAAATGTATCTCATAAATAAGCTTTATTATCTGTCAAAAAGGATGAAAATATAACTTTACATTTCTGTTTTAAAGTAATTTTAGTGCCTATTAGCTATAAAGTAACAGTTATATATAATTTAGAGTATGTAGTCACTCGAAACAACTTGACATTTTCACACAAACACAGAACCTTAATAATAGTCTTGGGATTTCATTGGAAGTATACACCACTACAGGATATTAAAATAACTTATGGTGCACTGTAATTCTTGTTTTGTATTTGTCCAAGTAGTTTTGAAGCATGCTATAAAGTAGAAAAATAAAAACCTAAGCTCCAAAGTCAGCGAAGCTGGATTCTTAAAGTTATAGCAATCTTTTCATATTAAGTATGATTAAACCAGTTGACATTTCTAGTTGTCATCTTCCTCTTCTTCCTTCCTATTAATACGCTATTGTTAAAATGTAAATTAAGTGTATACCACATTTTTTATTTAAAGACATTGCAATTTTTTGTTATAAAGATGTTGACTGTATGCAGCCAGGGATCATATTAATAACTAGAAAATGGTAATTTACTTGTTGCTGTTAGAGTAAACTTCAGACATATACACTCAAATATCTTGTCACACTTATACCCTGTTGAGTGCTACCATCTTGAATTCATATTCCACAAAAACTTCAGTCACAGCTATGCTTATTGTTCTGTATCCAACAGGAGAACGCAAACTACCAGGGAAGAACTCTGTGGCTAATCAGTCTGAATATTTTGCACTTGATATCAAGTAAGTGGGGGGAAAAAACCAAAAAAGCTATTTTTTGTAATAAAAAAAGCCATGTATATCCTAATGCTTTATTGCAATTAAAAATTCTCAAAGATTTGACTTGTTCTTTTAATTTTAATTAATATGGTGTGTGGGCATGGATTAGGTGAGTGCACAGATGTGCACAAAATTAATATGAACTTGGAGAAATACACTTTTCTCCATAAAAGGATTGACCAAATGTTCACAGATGGAATTTTGGTGGACTCTTATTGAATAAGTCAGAAGTGCCCACTTGGGTCATTTCTGTAGCAATCCCATGACCTTTATTTGGTAAAGACACAGACCAGGTCTTTTTTGCAACAGTGTTCTCATGCCTGATCTATTAATTGTGTAATTTGCATTAGTGTAGCTTAGGGTTTATCTACACAGTGGGGTAATGTGCTCTATGGTGGTGAGATTTCTAAAATGCACAAACATATTGCAACTTAATTGGTCTTTGAACACCCTGCTGGTGTCTACTAAAGATTCCATAGTGCACTTTAACATGGTGCTGTTTCAAACAGCACTACATTAAAGCACAAAAGCAATGTCTACATGGACCAATCAATGTGCAACATGTTAGTGCGCTTTAGCAATCACACCCCAGTAGAAACACACCTTATATGTAGATAACCCCTCTCTGAGAGTACCAACAGCAGAAATTCCAAAAATGTGGTTTGGAAAAGATATACTCCTATGGCTGCTTTTGCCTTCCTTGGTTGTGGTTAGACACAGAGATTAATTAATTAGGCATATTAACTAGAGCTGTTTCTGCAGCCAGATGGAACATGGACGCTTACATATGTAAACAAACAAACACAATCAACAAACAAACGAGTTGTTCTGGCAAGAAAATTTCAGAATCCAGTAGCTGATGAAGAATTTGGAACAAGGAAGAAAACCTGATGAAAAATAGGGACACAGTTCCAGAGTATATCCCTATTACCTGCTCAATTTTGGAAATATGTTTTCTATGGAATTTTGTCCCTGTTTTTCTTAAGATGCATATTAACATGATTTAATTCCGTGCAGTTTTTCTTTTACACCATTCTTTCTGGTAGTCCTAATGCAGTGTGTACAAAAAGTTTAAAGACTGTAGAAAAGAAAACTAAGGTAAAATTATAAAATACTATAAAATATTCATATCATTATAAAGTTGACTAAGGCCTAAATTCACCAAAAGGGCCCTGAAAAATATATCAGAGAGGGAATGTCTGATACATGAATTTAATCTGCAGATGGTTTCAGTTAGGAGGATATGTATGAGGAAAACTCTCTAATCTTTAAACTAATTGTAGAAATTCTGGAGATAAGAATTTTAAGATCTTCTCTGATGCAGTCCTCTGGAGTGTGGTAGAATCTCTGAAAAATCAAATTGCAATCAGTTTGTCACAGTGTTCATGGCATATATGGGCTTCATTGGTGCAGAAAGTGCAGGTGTTCATTTTCACTTGGGCCTTTGGAGCAAATCCTGTCTTGCCTTCAGCATGCTGGGATAACTCTAGTCACAGTGGAACTGGGGTGATTTGCGCTGCATATGAGTGGAGTAGGAAGGAAGAATGCTAGCCACTTGTTCAGGAGTTGGCACCTCTGTTTTTATGTGCCCCACAAAGCCCAACTCTATGAGAGCACCATGAAGATTTGCCACAGCAGGTCTGAGCTTGGACCAGTGGAACCATGGTTCATGCAAAGGCAATGGCTGTTCACTCAAATAGAAAAGAAGCATAGCAGTTGTAAGAACTGAGGCCTAATGGCTATAGAGCTACTCTACGGCTTCTCCCTGGCCTAAGAAAAGTCATCTTCATCCTGACTCCTACACAGTTCCTTTGTGCCAATCCCAGGATTTTGAGACTGGTGTATAGTCCAAGATGTACCCTTTGGTGAGGTGTTAACAAATTGCTCGGTTAAGGAAAGCCTAGAACACAAGCTGACAACATACTTGGAAATCACTCTGAAGTTTCTGTCAGGCAATGCAAGATTTCAGGTGGGTTTTTCAAAACTCTCTGCACTGGCCTATCTCTTATCACACTGAGATTCTACCATTTGTACTTGTTGGTTCTTCCTAAATGTGGGACCAGAGCTGGAACCTTTTATCTGAATCCTACCCCCTCAAATCAGTACATATGTAACCTTCGAGTGGGCTAGATTTTATTTCTCTGCCCTTCTCCTAGTGCCTAAAAACCCCAACTCCCATAGAAAAGCACCTGGAGTCCCAGAATTCAGTCACTAAGGATTTTCAGCAAGGATTACACAGGGTCAACCTCCCCACATTTGCAGGAAGGAACCAGACACAGACAGCTTGTTTGCTCAGGAAGGCGCCCCGTCATCAGGCGTGGCAGCCCTTTTATTATCTTCAGTTACAGCATTCGTACAGCATTAGCATGATTCACAACTCTATTTACTATCCTTCTATTGGTGGCCTTGAGACTCTCCCCTTCCCTTCCTCCCATGTGGAAAAGCAGAAGCGCAGCGCGTGTTGTACTTTTCCATCCTACGGGGATGTGCTTTACTTTCCCATCTTGTGATTAGATAAAGGGTTTATAGGGAACAATCATCTGGTGGCTTGCCAGCCAGGACCGATCCCTACACACATTCAACTCCAAAAAGAACAAAAGAAATGAACTTACAGGCAATACACTATACCATGCCATCCTTACATCTATGCTGCTGCTGCTTGTGGCACTGCCTTCAGAGCTGGGCACCTAGCCAGCAGCTGCCATTTTCCAGCGGCCCAGCTCTGAAGGCAGCGCTGCCACCAGCAGCAGTGCAGAAACAAAGGCGGCATGGAAGTCACCTATTACAAAAAAGCCCAAATAAGGATCTCCAAATAAAACAAGTCCAAAAAACCCACAACCCATGATTCTAAAAAATTAAAAAGACTTTTTTTAAAAAAGCCCAATTCTACTTATTAAAAGTGGACTTTTTGTAACGTAGCAGTCCCGACTACTTGCCCTCATGGAGTCTGAGTCCAGCTACAGGGAATCTATTGAACATACTCAAAAACTATGACACCCAATTCCAGAAACTTCTGGATGTGGAGTGCTAATTGTGCATCTGCCTATCAGCAACGACCCAGACATAACTCACTCCTACCCACCCTCTCAATAGATCTCTTAAAGAGAAATCTCCCTATTAGGCATGTAGGTTACACATAGACTGTGCAAAATCAATAATTTTTTGGTCTCTCTCTAATTCTGTATGAGTTAATCTTGTTACCATATATTTTTAGAAATAGAAAGTGCTTGGTCAAATAAGCAGGAAGATAGACTAATGGTAATATATATCGTTGACAGTGAATTTCATTTTTAAATGTCCCAAAATAATTTTAGAAACTACTTAATGTATAGGAGCTATTTCACTGACCAGTGCAGTTCAGCCATCCTTGAGGAGGAAAATGGCAGCTGTTTAATCCTGCACAGCAAAACTGCAGAATGATTTTGGAAAAAAAAGTGAAGAAGGACAATTATATATACAATTAAAGATACATAGGAAGTCTAGGTAAGCAGAATGTATGTACCAAGTTGGCATTTAGCCAAGACACCAGGGCTGACACCCTTACTCTTATATAAAGTGCCATGGGATACTTAGTGACCCAAAGAAGTAAGATCTTGGTTTCTAGTCTTATCTGAAAGATGACATCCGCAGCAGCACAGTGCCCCTTAACACTAGGCAGGGGCAGTTGTTCAATATTTTTCTCAGAGGGAAGATAGCTGCCTGCTATATCAGAAACACCATTTACTGCTGCCCTTTTTGTATTTTCCTAGGAGGTCTCCTATCCAAATGTTGATCAGGAAAAAGTGTACATTTAGTAAAGGTATGACAAAATGTTTAAAGATTACTCCATTAGAGAACTGGTTTAAAAAGTACATTTCTTTCTCTCTTCCCCATTTTCCCCCAGCAATCTTTCTTCTCTCCATTTCCCTCCCTTGGTCCTTAATCCCCTTCCTCATTGTCCATTGATGCTCTATTTCCCCTTCATTCTTTCTCAACTCTCCCCAGCCAGAGACCCTTTCGTTTCTCTTTCCTCCTTCTGCTCCCTCACTGCTGAGTCTTCTATCTGCCACCTAACCAATCCCTCTCTTGGCAGCTTACTAGCATACCTTTTCTTCTTGTCTCCTATTTTGCCCCACCTCAGTTCTCCCTCTTTAAGTCTTCTACCCCCTGTTCTCTTCTCTGACACCCTCCCTCTATTCACTTCATATGGTGCCCTTCCTCGCACAAGTACTTTTCTTATCTCACACTCAGACACGTACTTTGACACTATCCTTCACTCTCACCCAGCCTGCAACCTACCTGACAGCCTCCCTCCCACTCATGTCCTATCCAAATTTGATGTCTTCTAATACGAAGGCTTTGTGGCTTAAACCCACCTATCTCCTTCGAGGGCAGCATGGATTCCAGAGGAAAGATGGCAGGTGTGTATAGGACATAGGGGTAGGAGAGAGGGTGCCAAAGGGATGCTAATGTGGGAGGCAAAAAAGTGCCAGAAGGTTTGAAGTAGGTGCTGGAGAGAGACTATCAGGGCACAAAGCTCCCCCAAAAATATATCACCAAGGAGGGAGTCTCACAAGGCTTGGTATTGATGAGGTGTAGATCTTATGGGGCAGAGGGCCATGGTAGGATTGGGTTACTTTAATATTTATTCAGACAGAAAATTCATTCATCCCTTTTCACTAAAGTTTATGGGCCTGATTCTGATCTCATTGACTTCAGTGGAGTTCATCTTGATTTACATTTCTGTAAGTAACAGTAGAATCAGGCCTGGTGTATTTTTTTTTTTTTTGGTGTTTTTTTTAAGGCAGGTATCAGAGGGGTAGCCGTGTTAGTCTGGATCTGTAAAAGCAGCAAAGTATCCTGTGGCACCTTATAGACTAACAGAGGTTTTGGAGCATGAGTTTTCGTAGGTGAATACCTACTTCATCAGATGCATGTTACCTACATGTGTTTGTGTTCAGTTCTGTTATAAGAGCAGGCATGAAATGGTTACAACAAAGCAAAAAGCATTTTTGCCTACGCAGAATAGCAATATATTGGCAATGTTGGCGGTCAATTTACTACACTCACCTGCATTCTGGTAATGCCAGAGGCTGGAATGTTTGTGCTTCTGTATGCACGTGAGGCTGATTTGTGGCATGCAGCACACAGGCTATTAATGAAGAGTCTGGAATTAGCATATTTCTTATATTTACCATTCAGAGATCTAGCAGCAGGACAAGAATTATCTAAAGAAGAAAAATTGGTGGTAGTTATTTCAGTTTGGGATTCACAAGAAATCAGGGAAAATGGACCCCATATTCTTCAAAAACGTGAATCAAGAACACTAACTCATTTTGGCTTTACTTGGAAATGCAGAAAACAATGACAGCCTACTTCAATACCAACATACAACTGCTCAAGTCACCTCCATTTTCTATGACCAGAAAGATCATATGTAAATGGGAAGTTTCAGGGAGGTTGCCAAAATAGCAAATGCACCCGAAGGATGGGAGAATAAATGAAGGTACAACAGTTTACTCTGCCATGAAGATTAGCCACTGCTCATGTGCAATTGCAGAAAAAACATACAGACATTTCTGTTTCTTACTTCCTAGGATATTTGGTGGTGTGGAGGGGGTATCAGCATTTATATTACTTAAGACTGGGCCTGATTTTCAGAGGTATGAACGTTCATAGCTCCAGCTATGGGAGCTAAAAGTACCTAATACCCCTGAAACATGGGTTAAACATATGATACCATTAATAAAGTCCAGATTCTGCCACCATTACTCACACTGAGCAGTACTTTACTATGATAGTAGTCCCATATATTAGCAGTCTGCGTGGTGAAACTAAGATCTAAGTATTAGTTTGTTTTTTCTTTACTTCCTCTTTTTTCCTTTTTTTTTTTAAATAGTTGAATCTAATTTTGCTGGGCATTTTCCCATGCTCAATCATGTGGAAATTTATAAATAAATAAAATGTTCTGGGAATAGAAAAACATAGTAATATGTATGAACTGGCTGGGAAATGGAGGAATAAAAGGTGAATAACCAAAAAATGTGTTTTTATTTCTATATGTGGTAGAATTTCAAAATATTTAAAAATATTTTTTAAGTGAGTCTCATCTAAGTAGCTGAACAAGAGGGGAAAGCATTAGAATATTGATCAAATAAATAGGCATGAGGACCAGAAAATTAAACTGCCTAATGTCAGCAGAAATATAATAGAACCCATGTCTCTAAAGATACGGTATTGTAGCTCCTAAAGGCAGCAGGTAGATAAAAAAGAGCATGGAACCAGAAACAGTTCCCTGTGGGACTTCAGATGACATTGTAACAGATGACTCCAGATGACAATGTAAGAGGAGGAATGGAAAGAAATTATATTAACAAACTGTTGTCGATGGTTATAATAAGATTTGAACTGCTGAATAACCGAACCTGAAAGACCAACATATTTTTCAAGATGATTTAGAAGGATCCCACGATTGAGTATGTCAAAAGCTGCAATTATGTCAAGAAGTATTACAAAGGATGGATTCCCAACATCAGATACAGTAAGGGTATTATTACAAATCCTGATGAGCACAGTTTCGCAGCTGATTAAAAAAAAAACCCACAGTGAAACTTCTGGAATAATTTCTATTATATAATTTATTCCAAAAGTTATATCCCTAAGATTGCTTCCTGCTATTCTTTCTATCTCTTTTCTTCCCTAGCTAGAAAGAATAGATTTAAATCTGCTTTACAGATTGTTAAAACATTGGGGGACAGACTTAAAAAATTAAATATAGCTACTTTTAGTGAGCTTTGGACAGCCACAATGGCTAACAAAACATTATGATGTTTTCAGTAAGTGAACCTAGCAAAAGAAGGAATTTTTTCAGAAAACTAGCAGATATTGTCTCCAAGAAGCAGTTGGATAAAGATTTTGCTTCTCAACATCTAAGGCTGAGACAGGAGCAAATGTGTCCACAGAAATTTTTTGGAATGGGAAGAGATTCTATAATAAGTATATCAGTTTTCTGGCATGCATTCATCAAGGGAATAAATGTCTGCAATACATATTTTTGATGATTGATAATGGTATTCATATTTTGCTAAATAAGGAAGCAAGATATTTTATTTCTATGTATATATGATGGGAAAAATAGCACGAGTATTAGAAAATTACCAAAATATTATTGCTTCAGAGGCTTTTGCTGTATCTGTGAAAAAATATTCATAACGCTTGCTAGCTATTAACAGTGTCTATTTGGCTCATTTTCTTTTAATTCAGATATTTATTGTGATGTGGCTCAAACTGGTGATAAGCAAATTTTAAAAGGTTCAAACAATGAGAGAGAGCTCAAAATATATTGCCTTTCACTTCTCACACCATATTCCTCCTCCTCCACCCCCAAAATCAAAAGAAGCCCAATTTAAAATTACACAGGTTAAAATACTCTGTTGAATTTATTGACCAAAGTCTCTCACCTATTTCTGCTTTTAATCTTGGCCCAGCCCTTTGGTATAATAGGACTTCAGAGTTATGAACGTTAGAGTTACAAACTGACCAGTCAACTGCACTCCTTGTTTGGAAACAGAAGTACACAATCAGGCAGCACCAGAGTCAAGAAAATATAGTGCAGTACTGTGTTAAAAGTAAACTACCAAAATAAAAGGAAAGCAGCATTTTTCTTCTGCATAGTAAAGTTGCAAAATTGTATTAAGTCAGTGTTCAGTTGTAAACTTTTGAAAGAACAACCATAATGTTTTGTTCAGAGTTGCAAACATTTCAGAGTTACAAACAACTGCCTTCGTGAGGTTCTATTGTAGTTGGGAGATGTTTGCATCTTATGAGCTAGGTGTCATCTGCATGTTGCTGACATTTCTGACAATGCTGTTTCACAGTCTCTCCTAGTGGTTTTATGTATATTTGAACAGAAATAGAGAGAGGATGGATTCCAGTGGAACTCCAAAGTCAGGGCTCTTGAGGTGCAGGAGAAGATGACTCTGGATATGGCCTAACATATATATACATTTATATGCATATATAAACACACACACACACATTCTCTTGTGTGTGTACATTTACCATCTATGGAAAGGGACATAGCTATTATAAAACAAACGGAAAATGGACATTAGGACTGACTTCATAGTTGGTCATTAATATCAGACACTATGGGGTTCACTGTATTTTTTAAACTGTAAATAACACGGCCAATATGCAATAATGCATCATTTTTATGTTTGTTGAGTTATGCATGCATAGAATGTCATGTATAAAATGTAGTGAAAGGATATCTCAGATTTTATAGATTTTTAGGATTGTGCCCATTGTTTTGTTATGAGTTTCCTACTTGATGAAGAAGGGTTCATTTTGTTAGTCTCTGCTATGATCTAATGTGCACTCTAATAGTCAGTATTCAAATCCAAAGACTTTGGCTCTTATATTGTTTGTCCTTTATGTTTGAACAGATAATTCTTTCCCAGGTGTCTGGCTGCTGGGTCTTACTTAGATGCTCAGGCTCTGACTGATGGCCATATATTGGGTCAGGAAGGAATTTTTTCCTGGGTCAGATTAGCAGAGATTCTGGTTTTTTTTTCCCACCTTCCTCTATAGTATGGGGCACGGGTCACTTTCTGGTTTAACCTAGAGTAAACCATGAATTCTCTGTAACTTGAAGTCCTTAAACCATGGTTTGAGGACTTCAGTAACTCAGCCAGAGGTTAGGGGTCTGTTACAGCAGTGGGTAGCTGAGGTTTTGTGGCCTGCAATGTGGCAGATCTAGAGGTCAGACTACATGATCATGATGGTCCCTTCTGGCCTTAAAGCCTATGAATCTATGATTCTATCTTGCGAAAATCTAATGAAAAGAAAATGTGGAAAGTTCATATTTTACATTTAAAAAGCAGCTTCTGTGTGTGGGCATGTTGGGGTAATAAACCCCACACTGGAGAGCAAGGGGTTAAGGAATAGCTCTGGGCCCAGTCAGTCCCAGTCTAGACACACATGCAAAGCCTGCATAAGCTGGTGGCAGGGCTTTAAAAAGGGGAGCAGAGCAGTTCAAAGGAGGGCAGTGAAAGGGAGCTTGTGGCTGCTGCGAGGGGAAAATACTGCCCAGAAGTTCATTGCTTGAGACCTGACAACGCAGAACTGTGCAAGCTCAAAAAGGAGAGGCAAGCAGCTGTGTGTACAGGTCAGAGACTTGAGTGGAGTGGTTTACTCTGGGAAGCTAATGGTGACGGGGGGTAGGAAGAAGTCCAAGGGGACAATGGCTTATCGCCCCAAGGTCTTGGGTGTAGTTGCCCACCACTGGGCCCTGGACCAGAGCCTGTCGGAGAAGGCAGGCTCAGGCTCCCCTACCCACTCCAAAAGGATGTTATAACAACAAGAGCCTTCTCCTAGGGTGAGAGGCCAGCTCAAAATGGCTTGGACTGTTCAAGATGCCCAGACCCCAAAATCTCTGTCTGAAAGGGGAGGACTGGACACTCCTGAGGTGAGGACAGGGAGATGACCTGCCAACCCCAGCCTGACCACTAGGCAGCACTGTCAGTGGATAGGCACCTTCTACAGTGGGAGAGGAAGAAAGGGGATTGCAAAATAATTTATCATCTATATCTGAAAAATGATAAACTCTTGTAGAGCAAAATGGGAAGATTAACCTTGAAAAACATCATCTCTTCTCCACTTTGTTTTGTTGTCACTATTCATACCCGAAACAGAACTGAAAAGTCTTTCACAAATTACACCGTCGACATTCCAGTCTTTAGTAACCAGAGTTGCATGTTTTGCCAAGTGCTTTTCTTTTAATACAAATCTGGCAAATAATCTTCTTTCATGCCAGTGCTAGTTTTGCTAAGTAACAGCGCACAGTGGTAGCTGCAGAGCAGCAGTGCACACTTGCCCCTTTTGATCATTCACTTACAGTTAAATGACCCCAGAGATTTTTGTCAGAGTCACTATCACTTATATTCACAATGTCTGCTGGGATGGCCCCCTCTTGCAGCCTCTGTGCAGCAACGGTTTTCAATGAGACATAACAAGTACATGAGGCTGATCTGTCACTTATCTGTATGCGACTGAACAGTGAAACAGTTAAATACATTTGGATTTATTTGTGGATGATGCCATTCTTGTTGGCTGCATGAGAATTGGAATCAGCTCCCTCGTGAACAGCCAATCGGCTAAAGGGACAATGCAGAACACCACATTGGTCCAGCACTGATCTAGGAGGGGCTTCTGGATACCAGTCAGCATATTTGTTTATTTCACTTGATAAATGAAAAGGGCTTATCCAAGTAGCCCTGGAATCTTTTTACAGAGTTAAACAACATTAAATAATTTTATGTAGACCGACTTAAACAGGAAGATTTAATTTATTTTTAAAATTTTGTTGGGCCTGTGAAGGCTCTTTGCTGTTACCGAGCTTCAGGGATTTGAGGACCTTTCAGATGCAATGTAGGGTCTAGTTTTGCTGCTCTAGGGGTTGGGTGTACAACCTCTGCATCTATGAAAACCTACAGTGCTTGCAAAACCCAAATGTTATGTAACATTTTAGATGGGTAGAAAGGCTCCAGTGGGCTAAACCCCCCTTTTTTCTCCCTAGTAATGATGGGAGACTGTGCTCCTTCACTCTAGGGTCTGTGCTGAATACTACTCCTATAGAAGCTAGCAGAGGTTTCTCAGAAATGACAATTCCTCCTGAAGGGTGGCTGCAGATTCACAAGCTGTCCATACCTATTCTGGTGGTTATGCCCCAGGCAGTTTCCACCAGCATGAATCCTATAAAACCCCATCCACAACTTAAAGTTGCCCTCTGCTGCTGCAGCCATCACCCCTTTCTGCTTTCCAGACATCATTGGTCCTCCCTCCAGGGATGTATTTCCCCAAGTGCACAGCAACTCCAACTGACTGATAGGGCTGCAAATTAAACACATTCCTCTTCAGCACTAGTGGGTGTGAATCAAACAATATATTCACATATACACAGACAAGAACATTGTAACCAAAATTCTAACCTCATAGATAAGTTTTTCCATGCACAGCCCTATTTGCATCTACTCAGTTGTCTGACATGGAAAAAAATACATTAGGAAGACAGAGAACCTTCCATAAATATAGACTTTAGCAGGAGGTATTATCTTATATTTTTAGAAAAAAAAATCTTAGGAACAGTACTGCTGCCCCGCACATCTCCATCTAACCCTTGCTCTCAATTAATCTTAGTGACCTTCTAATGCCTTGTGTCCTGAATTGTGCTCTGAGGTTAAAAAGTAGGTCTCTTAGTAAGTTCCCAGCTACTCGTGTGAGACCTTTGTGTTCTGAGCCTTTAGATGCTGCTCCACTTGGATATGAAATTCTCTTCTTGCATAATGTCTTGCTCTGATACAGTTTTTGCTTTTAAAGCTGCACTTCAGTCTCATTTGTTTAATCTGTCATATTCTTAATTACACGAGTTGTAAATTTTATTGTATTGTGAAGCCTTGAAATACATGGGATAAAATGTGCAATACAAGTATACTATGATTGATTGATTGATTGATGAGACTTTCTCACTCTCAGGAGTGATAGTAACAAGCACGAGTGAGGAAACAAGATGCCTGTGAAGAAACTCCAGATGATCAAGCACTTGATAATTGATATAATTTCTATTCAAAGCTCTTTCTTTCCACTAGTGGCTTCAGCTCTTTGACCCTCCAGATTCTTTATTTCTGTTACTTCTCACCAAAGTCAATACCTTCCCTTCTATACTGTGAATTTGCACTAATCTTCATGTCTGCATCTTCCAGACTCCAACTAACCATGGTTCGGCACCTCAGCAGGTAAACATTGGTGTAGCTCCATTCCTGCTCTACAGGATTTTAAGAGTCAGCATAAAAAGCAGAAATTGAGTGGACTAGTTTTGAAACAATAGGAAATGGCTGCAACATCTGTCCAAATCTAGAACCATTTGCCTGTTGGAGGGTGAAAGTTGAACCCCTGACACTATTCACCAATAGACTTGTGTGAATAACTGATTTTTTTGGTTCAGTGCCCAAACCAAAAAACTGGAAAAAAAATAGATTGGTTCAACCTGAAAAGGAAATTGTTTTGATTTTTCCAGCAAAATGAAAAAGTCTAAACTTTTTTGTTTTGGTTAACAACACTCCCCCACAAAAAAAACAAAAAAAACCCAAACCATTTGATCTAAAATAAAAACTTTAGTTTTGAGGTTTTATTACATTTGTTTAATTTTTTAAAATTAAATTAAGTGATTTTTTTCAATGAAATGTCCTTCCAAAACAAAAATGCCCCAAACAAGCTATTTCAGTCTTTCTGGTTATTTTTTTGACCAGAACAATTGGATGGAAATGACCCAAATTGTTTTGGTCAACCTGAATTTTCATTTTTCAGGAAAAAAATGATTCACACCAAAAATGTCAACCAGCTCTATTCACTAGAATCATATGATATGTTTTCTGGTCTTCTGGTCTGTCTTACCATGACATTCTTCAGTAACTGTTATTGCAACAGATGTTACCTAAGTGAAACTGGAAACAGCAGCAGCAGTAGCAGAGGTTATAACATGCTAGACTGTTAAATGAAGGCATGCAATAATTTCATTATTCATGAAAGGGAGCTCATGAGATATACTATGAAAAATTGACTTCAGATGCACAAGCCCATTTCTGGTGAGCTAAAGAAGCAGCTCTGCTAGCTTAGGCCTGGTCTACACTACAACTTTAAGTCGAATTTAGCAGGGTTACCTTGATTTAACCCTGGAGCAGTCCACACAACGAAGCCCTTTTTCTGACTTAAAGGGCTCTTTAAATTGATTTCTTTACTCCATCTCCAACAAGGGAATTAGCTCTGAAATCGGCCTTGTTGGGTCAAATTTGGGATAGTGTGGATGCAATTCGATGGTATTGGTCTCCGGGAGCTATCCCAGAGTGCTCCATTGTGATGGCTCTGAACAGTCCTCTCAACACAGGTAGACAGGAAAAAGCCTGCAAACTTTTGAATTTCATTTCCTGTTTGGCCAGCATGTTTGAAGAGTTCATGCAGAGTTCATCAGCATGATGTGCACGTTGTTGGGGCACATTGCCTGATCTGTATTTTCTGAGAAGTCTATGATCATGTCCCTCTCGTCACTACACTGTTGTCGCCTCCTTGCTTGGTTTTGCATGAAACAATTGTCTGCCGTTGCTCTGATGGAGAGAGGTGCAACTGATGACATGGCTTACAGGGAATTAAAATCAACCAAAGGGGTGGCTTTGCATCAAGGAGCAACACAAAGAACTGTCACACAGAATGACCCCCTCAAGGATTGAACTCAAACCCCTAGGTTTGGCAGGTCATTGATTTCACAAAACAAATCGGGTCAATTTCTTGTTTTGATCCATCTATCTTTTACATCTTAGGCTGGCAGCTGATGGTGCGATACAACTGCTAGCCATCGTCATCTCCTGGGTGCTCGGCAGAAGATGCTGCATTACGATTGCTAGCTATCATCAACTCCTGGGTGCTCGGCAGAAGATGGGAATGACCTGGCTGAGTCACTCCCATGTCTGCCCAGGCGCCTCTGACTGACCTTACCAAGCTTGGCTAAAAGATCATGCAGGAATATGACGACGATGGCTACCAATTGTAATGCACTGTCTGCTGCCAAAAGGCAATGACGTACGGTGACGGTGAGCTGAGCGGGCTCCATGCTTGCTGTGGTATGGCGTCTGCTCAGGTAACCCAGGAAAAAAGGCGTGAAACGATTGTCTGCCGTTGCTTTCATGGAGGGAGGAAGGGAGGGAGGGAGGGAGAGGGGAACCTGATGATATGTACCCAGAACCACCCGCGACACTGTTTTTTGCCCCATCAGGCATTGGGATCTCAACCCAGAATTTCAATGGGCAGTGAAGACTGCGGGAACTGTGGGACAGCTACCCACAGCTATCCGAAGTGCAACGCTCTGGAAGTCGATGTTAGCCTCGGTACTGTGGACCCAGTTCACCAACTTAATGTACTTAGAGCATTTTATGTGGGGACACACACAACTGACTGTATAAAAACGATTTCTAAAAAGTCAACTTCTATAAATTCGACCTAATTTCATCATGTAGACATACCCTTAGGGCTTGTCTACATCAGAAAGTTGCAGCGCTGGTGAGGGAGTTACAGCGCTGCAACTTTGAAGGTGTACACATCTGCAGGGCACCACCAGCGCTGCAACTCCCTGTTTGCAGCGCTGGCCGTACTCCCGTTTTGTCTCGGGTGTAGAGGATCCAGCGCTGGTGATCCAGCGCTGGTAATCCAATGTAGACAGTTACCAGCGCTTTTCTTGACCTCCGTGGAAGGAGGAAGCCTCTGGTAATCAAGCTGGTTTCCTTTCCCGGTTTGCTCTCTCGGTCCCGGAGCCACCCAGCAAACCGCGGGGAAGGAGACCTGCTTGCTCGGGGTTCCGGGACCGAGAGAGCAAACCGGGAAAGGAAACCAGCTTCGCCGCGGTTTGCTCTCTCGGTCCCGGAACCCCGAGCAAGCAGGTCTCCTTCCCTGCGGTTTGCTGGGTGGCTCCGGAAACGCGAGAGCAAACCGCGGCGTTCCCGGTTTGCTCTCTCGGTCCCGGAACCCCGAGCAAGCAGGTCTCCTTCCCTGCGGTTTGCTGGGTGGCTCCGGGACCGAGAGAGCAAACCGCGGCGTTCCCGGTTTGCTCTCTCGGTCCCGGAACCCCGAGCAAGCAGGTCTCCTTCCCTGCGGTTTGCTGGGTGGCTCCGGGACCGAGAGAGCAAACCGCGGCGTTCCCGGTTTGCTCTCTCGGTCCCGGAACCCCGAGCAAGCAGGTCTCCTTCCCTGCGGTTTGCTGGCTGGCTCCGGGACCGAGAGAGCAAACCGCGGCGTTCCCGGTTTGCTCTCTCGGTCCCGGAACCCCGAGCAAGCAGGTCTCCTTCCCTGCGGTTTGCTGGGTGGCTCCGGGACCGAGAGAGCAAACCGCGGCGAAGCTGGTTTCCTTTCCCGGTTTGCTCTCTCGTCCCGGAACCCCCCTTGAAGCCGCCCAACAGCGCTGCAGTGTGGCCACATCTAACACCACTTGCAGCGCTGGTTGCTGTAAGTGTGGCCACTCTGCAGCGCTGGCCCTATACAGCTGTACTAATACAGCTGTAACAACCAGCGCTGCAAAATTTTAGATGTAGACATGGCCTTAGTCAGTGGAAAAAGCCTAGAAATACTTAAAGGAGGTTGACATGTTCAGTCCAATAGAGGGCAGTGTCACAAAGGGATTTTAAGGCACAGTCCTGAGTAGCAAGGAGCACAGAGCCGTGCAGCTCCAGGACATGCTCCAGTACTGTTCCTTACACATAGTGTGGAGCACTGTTGTAGATTGGTGTGTTCACTCCTTAGGAATGTGTCCATGATTTGCCTATTCCCCACCCTCCTGTCAGAATCCTACTCTGAAGAGGGGTAGCAGGAGCAAATAATCCCTGAATTCCCCAAAGAGCAAGGAGCAAAAGGACTGCTACTGAGTGGTTCCTGGGCAAACATACATAAGGGTGTGGGTGTAGAGTTTCCCACTCATCCCTTTATCCTTGTGTGACTGTTCACAGGCTGCTGTTCACAGTTGTACAATTTTGGAGGCTTCATCTTTTCCCTACCTTTCATCAGAAATGTAACATGGCCTGCCTCACAGTCAGAGGCAAATAGCAGTCATCAGAGATCAAATAATAGATGGAATGGTTCCTTAGGCATGTGATGGCTTTCACTTCTGCTGAGCCCTCTTAGGATGACTGACATGTGTAGATGTACCCAGTCCAGTGTTGGGTAGGAAAAAACCCAGCATGTCCCTGCATCTCCACCTACTGGGGATTTGACCAAAAGATAAAACATAATGGAACTTGCTGAGAGCCCAACAGTTGCACCTATGCACCAATTCAGGAATATAACCCTAGTTAGGAAAGCCCTTAAGCTTGTGCTTAGGTCCCACTGAAATCACTGAGACAGAAGCACATACTTAAAATTAAGCATGTGTGTTAGGACTTTTCCAAAATGGAGATGAGCCTAAGCACATCTTTAAGTTCTTTTCTGAGTTGGCACCCAAATCCACATGAATGGGAGCAGATTGCTGCTGCCCTTGTATTTAATAGGAAGGTGCAGGCTGAAGAGACTGAGGTCACAAAGACGAATTGTATTGCTGAGATCAGTCTCTGCAGGCTGCACCTCTTTGTAAAGATAAGAGTGGCTGTGCCCCTCGGCATACTGTCTCACAATTTGGTTTGTTGGTACCTGAAGTCTGTTGTACCATTTTGGCTTATATGTTGTTCATTGATAATAATAATAATAATAAATAATATTTTTACATTATTGTTATTTATTATTCCATTTATTTTACATATATAGCAGCATGAATGCCATTTTTTAACAGAATGTGGAATTTTGTTGCAGCTAGACTGGAGAGATTTTTTTCATTTATATGCAGTGGATTAATACCTTTTTGAATTTAACTCTCGCAGTTTATCATGACTATGCTGGTTGAGTTGCATTGCTTTGTTATAATTAGCTAGATCAGTCACACAAAATCCCTATTAAATGAGAATACAAGCACTTCCAGGTGCAATTTCTAAATTCTCCCCTGCATAAATATTTGTGCAGGGAAACCAGCTCAGTTGCATGTTACTGGTAAACAAACAAACCCTGAGTGTGGACATACTGTAGCAGTGTTGCCAGTGCTTGTGATTTCATTGTGTCTTGTGATAGCTGATGTTTTTCTTAAAGCCCCAGCTCTTGGAGTCATATGTCTTTAAGGTGCCACAGGACTCATTGTTGCTTTTTATATGAATATATAAGGATCTCAGCTTTCATTTTAAAAAAGGAAGTTTATAGTGCTTATGGTTGCAGAGAAAAGCTGGGACACATGACCTGGAAGCACTCCAAAGGTTTAGAACATAGATGGTAACTAAAAATGTATTTGTTTTTGCAGTCTCCTGATTTGTAAATTAATCTCATGATTTTGGAGGGCCTGACTCAATGTTTTTGAACACTGCATGGTAAGAATATTGCTGTAGCAAAGCCATCTAAAAATACAACTATATTTGTTGCATTACTCTACAAAAAGCCATTGGAGCTGCCTCATTATTTGTGTTTACAGGAGGTGTACAAGGGGTGTATCTAGTTGAGTATCTAGTGGGAGCAGAAATAACACTTCTGGCTGATTTGCTAGTTTAGGGACAGAGTAAGATTAACACAAGTAGGTGATTTGCCCAAACTCAGCCTATGACAAATAATTTTATTGAGATAGATTCCAGTAGTTGTGTAATGACTTTTATTGGGCTGTTTGTTTTAAACACTTATATTGCAAAGCTATCCATGAAAGCTTTTGCCTGTTCTTCAAACATGTATGTTCTTGTCTTAGCATGTTATCCTTATCTCAAGGCTCTTTGTGCTGGTATTGGTTAATTAGTTTGTCAATAGTAAATAAATATCTCTTGGTCTTAGAGTTTTGAGATAGTTTTAGTCATTTTAAGAATGAACTGACATTCCAGCTCGATAGCTTTTTCAAATACACAAGATGAAAATATGGGGAAAGAAACATACATGCAGTTTATCAATAGTAATGAACTGGCAAGGGCTCAGTCAATTCCTGGATGTGCTGAGTGCTCTCAATTTGCATTAAATCCAATGGGAGTTGAATGTCCTCTGCACCTTCAGGAGATGCTCAGCACTTTGTAGGATCAAGCCCTTGGTTCACTGGAAGAAACAGCTTGCAGTTTGAGAGTGCACTTGTATGGTTCTATGGACATATCACTCCTATTTACTCTAAAATTCCACTAGCCTCTGAGTAAAAGGCTCAAGACACATATGACCAGCTCCAGCACCATCGAATCAATGGGAGCTTTGACAGAGACTTCAGTGGCAGGATCAAGGCCATACTGGATGTAGTCTGCAGAAGTTTAAGAATGCATGTTCAGCTAGATTTGAGGGAGGTGAATTTTTTGGGAGGGATGCCTATTACTGTTCACAAGCTAGTCCTTCCATTTTGCTCTATTGTTGTTTCGATGGCTGGTACAGTTCTTTCTGCTGCCGAAGGCCTGCTCATAAATCAACTATAATTTGTGTACTTTCACACATATCTTTGGAAAAAAGAAGAAGAAAATGCACTGCAAATCAGAATGCCAAAATCAGCCAGTAAACTTATGTACAGTGAGATAAAAATCAGTGTTTCATTACCTATTTATTTATTCATTTATTTAAAAATCTTTAACCAGAAAAATTCATTAAGATGCAATATCGCATGTACAATGATGGCCTAGGGACGGGAGATGGATTAAAAAATGTAAATACTATTAGATCTAATATGTGTACCATTAACACAAATATGATATTAATGTAAAAGTTTCCTACAGTACAAACTTAGCTTTAACTCTTTAAATATATGTTTAAAATAGCGTACAATTGGGTGGTAGGCTTTTGAAGATGATAGATGCAGTAAATGAGTGTCTCAAAAGATAAAAAATGTCAGCAAAATAATTGCCTAGTGATACTTTATATCAATTAATTCATTTGTATTTAATTAAAAACAATTGGCTGCTATGTAAAAGCCCCTTAGCTCTGTAGTTTTCTCTTGAATTTTCAGAGTTTTCTTGGGCAGGATATTGTTAGTCTTTTCTGAATAATTCAACCAGGATCTGTTTTCTAAACAGAAAAGCTACTTTTGTATTATTCTCTGTTCTGTGGGGAAGTACCCCCAAGAGCAATCAGCCCACATCCCACTCAGCCCAGTATGCACTACATCTGTCCAAGAGCCACCATCAGCACCCAGAACAGCTCACAACCCCCAGCACATCCTATTTTAGAACCCTATAATTTTTTACCATTACCTAAATCCAAAGGATTTTGCATCATTGGATGATTTGTTTGGCCATTTTTTGGGGTTAAAGAACAAAAGACATTGAGAACAGGTGATTCAGCCCTATTTTGCTAATTTACAAGCTTTATAACTCTCACATAAAAGATTATAGCTCCCTGCATGTCTAAACAAGTATTTAATAACACAGTGGTAGGTGCAGTTGTAGAAGTGGATAGGTGGGGAAATGTTTATTGCCTTTGTGTTGGCCATGACCTACACACTCACTTTAAAGGTGAAACAGTGTTTTTCCTAACTGCCATGGGCACTCCTGTCTAATGGTTAGAGTCAGAAGCCTGGAACTGGAGCCATGGTCAAAGCCGGGGTCAGAGTCAGGTGCCACACCAAAGGTCAGAGCCAGGACCAGAATCAGGTGCTATGCCAAAGGTCAGAGCTGGAAATGGAGCCACGAGTTAAGCCAGGATCAGTGTCAGTGGTGTCAGAGGAGTTGGGACCTGGAGGGAGGCAGGAAAGCAGGAATAGATGAAGGTCTGGGTTAAGGACAGGAAATAGAAACAGGCTGGGAGGCAGATTCCAGGAACAGGTGAAAGAGCAGGGCTCAGGAGACAGGCAAGTAGGCAAAGCCTGTAATAAATGCCAATCAGGGATTCACCTACCTGTTTAGACCAGTGGTTCTCAACCAGGGGTAAGTGTACCCCTGGAGGTACACAGAGATCTCCTGGGGGTACATCAACTCATCTAGATATTTGCCTAGTTTTACAACATACTGCATAAAAAACACTAGCGAAGTTAGTACCAACTAAAATTTCATACAGACGACTTATTTATCCTGCTCTATGTACTATACGTTGAAATGTAAGTACAATATTAATATTCCAATGGATTTATTTTATAATTACATGGTAAAAATGAGAACATACACAATTTTTCAGTAATAGTGTGGCTGTGACACTTTTGTATTTTTATGTCAGATTTTGTAAGCAAGGAGTTTTTAAGTGAGGTGAAACTTAGGGATATGCAAGACAAATCAGACTCCTGAAAGGGCTACAGTAGTCTGGAAAGATTGAGAGCCACTGCAATAGTGGGAGGCACAGTTACGATGCCCCTCTTCTTTCTTCTCGTTGCTTGTATAGATGATTATCAGTACAGGTAGATGGATAGATAAAGATCTATGAAGGCATCCGGACCTGTTGGGGGCTTGGCTTGGGTGAGTTCATCCTTAACCTCATCCCACAAACCCCTTCAAAAGTGACAACTGAGCTGCCTCATTCCATTCTGTGTCAGATACAAGGTAGTGGAAGTCAGCTGCATAGGATGCCTCCTGTGCCCAACACCTGTTGGAGCTTCCACGGGGCAGCCTTAGCAGAGTGGGTAAGATGGTTGATATTGCCCTCTGGAAGGCACCCCAGTTGGACAGAACTGGACTGATGGCTTCCAACAAGGGAGAGGCCCAGTCCAACACCTCCCCAGCCAACAGGCTGGCTACCAGGCCTATCTTGGTATGGTCAGAAGCATACATCTGTAGTTGAAGCAAGAACAAGAGGTGGCACTGATTCATGACGCCTCAGAATTTGGAGCGACTCCATCAAAATGCTCAAGCAAAGGGATAGCAGGTTCCAGCACAGCCAAATGGGCACAGAGCACAGCATTTTCTGGGTGGAGTTGATGGATTTGCTTCTGCAGCACCTAATTCTCACTGGCCAGCTGTGCATCCTGCATCTGCAATGCTAGGTTGTTTGCCTGGAGACCGATCACCTGCCTGTGCAGTGCTGATGCCCTTCTGGTATAGGGAACACCACTTGGTCCATTCTCAGATGGGGCACTTCAGAGCAGTTGGTAGTGGTCTGAGCAAGCTCTAAATACTAGGGCGTGGGTGGCCATGCCTAATGGTTCCAGGCTCCCAAATCTGACCAGTTCTGGGGTAAGAGCCTGTGACAGAGTCAGATGCCAAGCCAAAAGTCAGAGCCAGACATAGTCAGGAGTCAAGTTGGGGCTCAAAGCCAGAGTCAGTGGTAGGGCATAGGAGCAGAGAGCTGGAGTGAGGCAGGAAAGCAGGAACTGGGAACAGATGGGGTCTTTGATAAGGAGGACAGGAACCAGGAATGGGGAGAAGACAGTGTTCAAGGGTCAGAAAAGTAGGCAGTTTCCATAGTAACAGCTTCTAGCTTCTAAAATAATTTCCTGTGCCTCTTCCTGGTTTAAATAGATCATCCCAGCCAATCAGTGGGGCTGGACATCTCACCCAATCTGGAGCTTTATGTGTGGGGCCCTTTGTAAGATAGAGCTTTGTTGGGTCCCTTCTCCCAGAGGTTCAATTAAGATGATGGGTGCCAGCTGTGGTCTGGGGACCCAAAGGTCCAGATTCAAGGACTACAAACCCTCATCCTGTAACTGAGCCTGGGCTTTGAGGGTCAATCTGGATTCTCTTCATTTTGCATGTCATATAGTGCAAATCATATAGTGATCTATAGACAGAATTCAGCCCTCACTTACACCTATGCAACATAAGTGTCTGCAGAGGGGTTGCATAGGTGAAACTGACTGGAATTTAATAAACAAACAATTATGTTGATGATGCATCTGAGGGAACGGCACCCCAGTCTCTCCTGAAGCTGTGAAACCTCTACAGGTTTAAAAAGAATCAAAATTAGTAAAATCATATTTTTAACTAAAGTCAGCAGGTATGACTCTAACTGTACATGGAGAAATCTGAGGAGTTAGGACAGAGACATTTTCACATTGCTCCTTTCTAGAGTAACCCACAATTTAAAACTGAACTGTTTGTCAAACTAAATTAAAATACATTTAGTGAGGCATTATCCATGATTGCCTTTATTGTTTGTTCACTTACTAGCTAATTCGCAAAATCTGATAATCTGCAATGGCTCTCCCAGTGCAAATTAACAAAGTTCTATACTGAAAAAAAACCCTATGTAATTAAAATGGCAACTTTCATCACATGCTGTAGTAAATATAATACCTCTGAGGCACATATGCTTCTTACAGCATAGGAGGAATAAGCACACTACAAGGAATGGGAAAATTTTTTAAAAGACACAAAATAAAATTTTTAAGTTGTTGCCTTAGATGTATGTAGGGAACTACTGTACTAACAAATGTACACATGAAAACAAACAAAACAGATATTTTAAGAGGGCCCTAGGCTTAAGAGTACAAGGCCTTTCACTTGCAATCCATTTTGGCCAGGGATACACTCATATAGTCATCTCCTTAATGTAAGCACAAAATGGTATGAGAATTAATGCAATTAAATGGACAAATCCCTTAAAACTCAGGCTAACTGAGGAAAACTCACCACAAAAGAACCTTGAAACTTGGTTGTTATAGATATAGTCAATACATTTAAAATTATGACACTGACTTGTCTTTAGCTTGCAATGACTCCTCAAATGTGTTTTGTTGCCAGTGTTTTTTCGGTCTGATTCTGCTATCTCACCTGTATAAATCTGAAGTAACTCCTGCAAAGTCAGTGGAGTTGCACTGGTGAAAACTCAAACCAGTGTGAGAGGAGAATCATTGAAACCCATGCTCTGGTTTAAGTGTTCCCTGTAGTGTGATGACTGGAACCAGAGAGGTAGAAATAGGTTTCAGGTGTGTCAACATGGCTCAGGAATGAAAGCCTGGCTCCAAGCTGCTTGCACATGAATCTCTAGAGTCTGAGTCTGTCTACACTACAAGCAAGCGGTGTCATTCCCAGCTTGTATACACATACTGGTGCTAGCTCTTATCAAGTTAGTGCAAGTATAAATAGCAGTGTAGCTGAGACAGCACTGGTAGTGGCAGTAGGGCTGACCTGTGCTGAGTACAATTACCTAAAACCTGTGGGAACATACACAGCTCAGCTGTGCCTCCATTTCTGCTACAGCGACAACATTGCTATTTATACTTGTGCTATCTCCATTTGAGCTAGTATTTATACATGAGCAGGGGAACCACACTCTTAGCTTGTAGTGTAGATATAGAATTAGTTATATAACTCTGGTTACTCAGCATGCTTAATAAAGATCTTTCTCCTATAACTCTGCTTGACTGCCACGCTGCATATAGCTAAGGAAACATTCCTGTTTGTTTAAAGTCTCTGCTCATTCAAGTCAGTTACCTTTCCCAGTTCTAGCCATATCTCCTTGCTCCTGTTGAGTGTGTTGCTGGTCACAGTTTATACCTCACTCAACTCTTCATCTCCACCTTTTATTTGAGGTTTCACATTTCAGTTGGTCATCAGAACAGTATACACACATGACCCCCTTTGTTGGCTATTTTGTCTGCATAACAGTGTTGAATCCTGTCTAGGCCCACTTAGCTTCCATTTGTGGAATTTCTGGCTATCATGGTTTCTCCCAGCTTTGGGTCCCCTATAGCTGGAAACTCTCTCTGACTGTATGACAGCCTGTCTGATGTACCAACCATTGAAAATTAGGTTGTGGCTTCCTCTCCTGATATGGAAGGGTTAATTGATGTCAGCTTCCTCTTTAGAATACCAAAGTGCCCTACTTGTTACAGTAACCTTGAGAAAGGAACTCACTGATCTGTGGTTGAATGATGTTCTGTGATTTTTGTGTCATTTTTCACTATCATATTTCTTTAATTAGGAATTCTAACATTTCACAATCTACGTCAAATCATCTGCTGTTCCTGACCCAAAACAGGAGTGCATTCAAGCCTGGCCTAGTAATCTAGCACAGATTCTTCTTATACATTATTTTAGTATAACTGCAGACTTGAGGGAATCGTCATCCAATCTGTTGCTAATGCTGCCATTATCAGTGGTTTCCAGTCAAGCTGGAAGGGCATATCAAGTGGGGATGAGTTCTTGGTCTGGTTCTGTTGAATATCTTCATCAATGATTTAGATAATAGTACAGAGAGTACACTTACAAAGTTTGGAGATGATACCCAAGCTGGGAGGGGCTGCAAATGCTTTGGAGGATAGGATTAAAATTCAAAATGATCTGGACAAACTAGAGAAATGGGAAGTAAGTAGGATGAAATTCAGTAAGAACAAATGCAAAATACTCCACTTAGGAAAGAACAATCAGTTGCACACATACAAAATGGGAAATGAGCAAACATAATTCTGGGATATATTATCAGGAGTGTTGTAAGCAAGACACGAGAAGTAATTCTTCTGCTGTACTCCATGCTGATTAGGCCTCAGCTGGAGTATTGTGTCCAGTTATGAGCACCACATTTCAGGAAAGATGTGGGCAAATTGGAGAAAGTCCAGAGAAGAGCAAGAAGAATGATTAAAGATCTAGAAAACATGACCTATGGGAAGACTGAAAAAAATTGGGTTTGTTTAGTCTGGAAAAGAGAAGACTGAGAAGGGACATGATAACAATTTTCAAGTACATAAAAGGAGGAGGGAGAAAACTGGTGTTCTTAACCTTTCAGCATAGAACAAGAAGCAATGGGCTTAAATTGCAGCACGGGTGGTTTAGGTTGGACATTAGGAAAAATTTCCTAACTGTCAGGGTGGTTAAGCATTGGAATAAATTGCCGAGAGAGGTTGTTTAATCTCCATCATTGAACATTTTTAAGAGCAGGTTAGACAAATACCTGTCAGGGATGGTTTAGATAATACTTAGTCCTGTCATGAGTGCTGGGGACTGGACTAGATGACTTTTTCAGGTCCCTTCCAGTCCTACAATTGTATGAATCTGTGCTTCATTTGTAACTGCAAGAAGCTAATCCTGGAGTGTATATCTGTGTACACCTCGGGTGAATTCTACTTGCACGCTCACTCCAGATGCCGATGCTCCAGAACAGTGTAATTCATGTTCTACACTCTCATTCTATCTTCTAAAGCATGTGGGCAAAGGTATGCAGGGGGTGTTTCTAAAACAAGGTGTCCCCTGGGGTTGTGCATAATATTAGCCAGCTACTGGGACTGGTTAAATCAAAGTAAAAAGAAAAGAAGGGAAAACTCTTATGATCCAGCCATATATAATATTAACATTTACAATAATTCTAGAGACTATTGCGTCATGATTAATGCTTGTCTTCATTAATTGTCATCCTGACAATATCCTAATGAACTCATAAGCCAAATGCAACTTGATGCAGCTTTACTGAGGTTGCTTTGGGTCATTATTGTTTTCTATTTTTTATATATTTATATATAATATAATAAATATTTTGTACAGAGCTTTGTATTTCATTGTTTTATATTGACTGGCAATTTCCATAAAGCTTTTCTGGGAAAATAACTTAATATTATCCACAATTTTCTATTTACATTTTGTTAGTGAAACATTTTAGTAAACATTGCTCTAGTTCTAGTTAACTATTGTACCCTTGTCACAGCTGTGGGAAGGACTTTAACTAGAGACAAAGCTTTCTCCATCTCTCTCTTTCTCTCTCCTACCTTTTGTCTTCAGTATTTGACTCTGTCACACTAGTTTGAAATAATATTTCCTGAGCACTGACCTTTTTTGACACTTAAGTGGATTCAGTATCTTAATTGCTGTTAGTGTGAATCATCTAAAGCTGGTGCATAATTTCTAAGATGTATAGGAGAAATCTACAAGAGACATTCACTGTAAATAACAAAAATACAGAAATCAATAAATTCCATGAAACTTCCTGCTACTTCATTTTAAGTTGTTTTAAGAGGAGCTACATGTCTTCACAACACTTTCTGACTTTCATTTGACTGGAAATTTGTATTAAACTGTTATGATACATAAAACCTACAGCATGAAGTTATTGTTTCAATTGATTAACAACAGGCTTTGATATGTACCACACCTCTGTTTCTTAGACTGCATGCACTAAATATTATCATGCTAGATATTTTTCTGCATGGATTGGTTGGTATCACAAAATTATTTTTCCTGCACAATGGCATTTATTGTATGTAGTATCCTCGTCTTAAATGCTGAGAATAATCTGAAGCTGGTTCATAATCTTTGTAATATATTTACAGCCGACCATTGCTCTATAGTATTCTAAATTTCCTGCTTATGATGCAATGGCAAAAGTCATTAAACATTAGCAGTAATAGTATTTTCACTGTAATAAAGTGTTAATTACTTCCACATGTTAATAGAGTTGGAGGGGGGGGGAGATTTTGCTATTGTTACTGAGCCTAAAATAATTTCCATGTGATAATTTTCCAGGATATCAAAAACTGAATAATTATGCACTAATTAAGAAAGTAGAGCCTGCTCTGGAGTTAAGACTGCATTAATTTTAATGTTTTTACAGTGCTTTAATTGGGGAAAGAGCTGTAAATTGAGAGCTGACGCATTCTCCTACCATAAGCAGGCCTGCTTTTGCAATCTGCCTCCTATATACTGCAACCCAAGGTCAACACAAGTTTGCAAAATCCCTCTGCTCTTCATACGAAATGTATTGGTGGTGAAGCATGCATCTATCACTCTGACAAGCATTTAACTCTCCAAGAGCACATGCTCTCACTTCTTAAATTATTAATTGCATTAAATACATTTTCATATTGTGGACTGTTTGTTATGTTTGCTACAAACTGTTCCCTGGTAGGGAGATGTGGTCCTCCTACAGTATGATATGGCTTGCTGTCTGTTGTTCAATACCAAATGCTAGGTTTGGGGAGCTTGTTTTTGAAGGGTTTGTAAATGAAATAAGCTACAAAACTAAAGATTATTGAAAGAGATCCCATAGAAAGTATTTTTTTAACATTGGTAACTTGGGTCTGTTTTTTCCTTTTATTCTGCACCAATATAAGAACCATTTTTTTTTTTTTGGTTTGCTTGTACCTTAAGACTTAGTCTGTGCAGTTTTCCTGGGTATTCTTCCTGTCACACCATTATCACAGGCAATGGCATCATCACCATCCACCTCATTATCATTTGTGGGTCATTCCATTCCAAAATGGTTTTAGGGTTACAACTAAAAGAAAAATCTGACAAATGGGTCATATTATCTCCCTCTGGCATTTGAATGCATTATACAAAATACAGTTTTTATATTAACCGGCATCATGACCTTAGCCTGTAACTGCTTATTTTAGCAATGCCTGCTAGTGCTGCTGAAGCTCTGATTCTGCCAGGCTTTCTGTTGTAAGCCCTTGTAAGGTTTTGATATCTCAGCCAGGCCAAATGGACTCTCATGTTGCATATACAGTATTCAGACCCAGGTGGGGACAAGTGGAGGAGAGGAAGCAGCTCACATTACTCATTAGTGACTCTTTATTCAAGGAATGCCATTGACTGGATCCTGAGAGAGACGAGCTCAGACCAGCTCTGCTAAATGTGTGTTCAAGCTGTGAAGGAACTTCAGTATTAGGAAAATCAAAATGGCAAATAAGATATACAAATAGGATTGGCTCTGCATGGCTCTGACATGTGCGTAGAGAACTGCTTCACTGGAGGAAAGCAAATGTGCCCTGGATGGACACTTGGAATGACCTTCTTATTTCACAGGACTAAATATTGTTTGAAACATATTTGGTGGTGAGGCACTTGGGAAGAGGCATCAACCTCTGGAACATGGTGCATTTCACATCTCTTTAAAGCAACCCGCAGAGAGACAGACTTTGGGAGGTGGTCATGTATTCAGGAGAAAGTTGCAGGAAATGTATTTGCAACATAGACCATTTGATGATATGGATGGTGGAGCAGGTTAAAAGGGCAGAACTACTAGAAGACTTTTCTCAACCCAATATAACAAAACTTTCAGCAAATTTGGGCATCGAGATTTCAGATTTTTTTGAGGGTTTCTTGCTCTTAGATTTGAGATTCAAACTTCAGCAAATCTGCTTTTTGTTCAGTCTCCTCATTTCAGTCTGTTCCTTATAGAAAGTACTGTAGAAAACTATAACCTTTCTATAGAATTTTTTAAAAGTATCCTATTGATTCAATTTGCTGTAGAATAGTTGTATAAATCTATAGCAAGTTTATCATTTTCTAAAAAGATATTTAGAGTACTTTACATAGGAATCTATTACATTTCTGTAGATCCCTACTATATAATTCCTGTCACATATTATAGGATTTTTCCATTAAAGGAAACATCTGTGTTGTCAGCACTGTCATGCACTCCCCACCTCCACTAGAACTTTCTTGTATGTCCCCCTGGAAGCTTGGGCAGACTCCAGCTCTGCACTAACTATGGCTTCATTTTAATTACCTTGAAATTTCAGCCTGCATGCATTACTGGATACCTGTATTTTAACAGCAGTACTATAGTCAAGATTAACATGCTGTGTCAAGTCAAAGATCCACTTATATGTATCTTTATAGTATATAGATCATCAACTGTCTGTTCAATAACATTTCAACAATAAAGACCAACATAGTGCTGTGCATTCAAAGGTGTTTCAATATAGGAAATCCCAGGCATTTCAAAGGTGGTTTTAAGATTAATCTAAGTGCATCAGTGCATGTTGACACACTTCACGCTGAAGCAATACGAAGCACAATGGCATAGGCTGAAATCAAACTACTTCAAAGGCTCTTTTGATTTCTAAGAATGAAGAAATTAAATTAAAACCCCATGAGATCCTGATTACATTTGAATTCCATGTGCTAAACTTTTACTTTGTCCCTCACCCTGTTGTGTGTCAGTATTGGAGTGGGTCTCCAATCCATTGCATGAGGTGTTTTGCACGCTATGTATTATACAGTTGGGTACAGCACAGTGAGAAAAGTTAAGGATAGAAAGGCAGCCTGATCCTTCAATTTTGTTGCTGTTGTTAAGTGTAAAGCAGATTCCCAATGCCATATTAATGTACTGAGGGTACATGCATTTGTGTGAGTACAGGGTTTCTGGATTTTAACTACTGTAAAGTTACCAATTCTTGATGAGATACTCATTTCCCTTTTTAACAAGTATTGCTTTCACCGTGCTTTGTTTCAACAGTAAAAGTGTCAGAAGTCATATTTCTCCAGGATTGGAGCATATTATATATTTTTCTCCTGTACAGCATCTATGCAGTGATCAGCATCCTGCTGATTAGAAGAAAAAGAGAGTAGAAAAGTTACCAAAGACAAATTATGTAAAGGCTAGTAGCGACATTTTTCACCCAAGAGTTTTTCCTTCTGTTCCAATTTTTCTCTTACCATTGCATTAATTAGAAATTTAGGTAAATGACGTAACTGCCCTAATTTTTTATTTCTGCCAGGAGAACAATTAGGCCATTAGAAGTAACAAATGGTCTGGATGCATGTTGCCTGTTGAAAATTTCAAGCTGCATTATTTCTGACAGGAAAAAAACAAATAATAGTTGTTTTGGCCAATTTTTACTATAAGCGACATCAGCTTTAGCAGATGCAGTATACCACTGGCTTTTTCTCCCTATTGTCATGCCTCATTAAAGTATGCTGACTCTTGTGGATTCCCATTTCCTTTAGGTAAATAGTTATTTACATGAACGGCAATATTTTTCTTGTGTGACAATTTCTAATTGTTCAGGCAACCAAGGGTGATATATTAACCACTCAGAATAAAGCTTCACCTATGAAATAAATTACTTTAAATTAACTATCCTTTCAAAAGAAAGGCAGAATTTCAAAATGGACAAATTAGACCACTCTTAGTCACATATGGTAAGTGTTTTAAGCATGTCCCCACTGGTACTTACTCCAGAGAACAATTCTTCATGATGGAGTGGAAGACGTCTTTGCTCATTTGGGGGTCCTTTTAATGCCAGTGTTTGCCAACATTGTACTCAGAAGAGCTAATTCTGCGGCTGAGCACTGTGCATTCTGCTCATTATTTGGGGCTTCAGTAACACCAGACTCTTTGCGTTTCACTTTAACCCTTTCTTTGCAGTAGATACTGAAATGCAATGGCTAGAAAAATTCAGTGCTTCAAAGACATTTCTTTAAAAATGATTGAAGTGAAAACTATGAATCTTTACTGCTCATCAAAATGTAGCAATAACTTTTTGAAACAGTAAGCGTAAATAAATCAGTGCATTGCAAATATAAAGATAATTACAGCCGGCTAAACTGATAGGGTTTTGTGTCTTCAGTTCATATTTCAAAGCATATAACTAAAGTTAATGGGTCTGATTCTGCTTTTATTTACCTATGTAAATCAGGAGTAACTCTATCAAGCATTCTTAAAGCTACAATACCCACCTGCTGAAGTGAAGAAACAGATTGACAGAGCCAGAAGAATATCCAGAAGTCACCTACTCCAGAACAGGCCCAACAAGAAAAGTAACAGAGCACTACTAGCTGTCACCTTCAGTCCCTAAGTAAAACCTCTCCAGCGCATCATCAAGGATCTACAACCTATCCTGAAGGATGATCCCTCACACTCACAGATCTTGGGAGACAGGCCAGTCCTCGCTTACAGACAACCCCCTCACCTGAAGCAAATAGTCACCAGCAACCACACACCACACAACAAAAACACTAACTCAGGAACCTATCCTTGCAGCAAAGCCCATTGCCAACTCTGTCCACATATCTATTCAAGGGATACCCTCATAGGACCTAATCACATCAGCCACACCATCAGAGGCTCATTCACCTACACATGTACCAATGTGATATATGCCATCATGTTCCAGCAATGCCCCTCTGTCATGTACATTGGCCAAGCCGGACAGTCTCTATGCAAAAGAATAAATGGACACAAATCAGACATCAAGAATTGTAACATTCAAAAACCAGTCGGGGAACACTTCAACCTCCCAGGTCACTAAATTACAGACCTAAAAGTCACAATTCTTCAACAAAAAAACTTCAAAACCAATGAGAAACTGCAGAACTGAAATTAATTTGCAAAGTAGACACCATTAAATTAGCTTTTACTTTGTGTAATGACCCATACATTCCCAGTCTTTATTCAAACCTATTTCCCCATGCTATTTTACCCCTACTGTTACTTGCACCTTCTTGTCAACTGTTTGAAATGGGCCATCCTGATTATCACTACAAAAGTTTTTTTCTCCTGCTGATAATAGCCCACCTTAATTGATTAGTCTCATTAGAGTTGGTATGGCAACTCCCATTTTTTCATGTTCTCTGTGTATATATATCTTCCTACTGTATTTTCCACTGCATGCATCCGATGAAGTGGGTTTTAGCCCACGAAAGCTTATGCCAAAATAAATGTGTTAGTCTTTAAGGTGCCACAAGTACTCCTCATTTTTTCCATTATAATCAGTGGATTAACATCTGAGAGGAGACTCTGGGTAAGTCTACACAGCAAAAAAACAAAACAACTAGTGGTAGCAAGTCTCAGAGCCTGAGTCAACTAACTTGGGTTCACAGGGCTTGTGCTGTGGGACTGAAAATATCAGTGTAACCATTCGGGCTCAGGCTGGAACTTGGGCTCTGAAAGCCAGCGAGGGGAAGGGTCTCATAATCAGGCTCCAGCCCAGGCCTGAACCTCTGCACTGCTGTTTTTAGCTCCGCAAAATGAGCCCAAGTCAATTGACCCAGGCTCTGAGAGTCTCTGCTCTTTCTTTGCTGTGTAGACAGACCCTCAGGCCCAATACATTGAGTATTATATATATTGATATGGGATAAAATTTTCAAAAGCACCTATGCACTACTTTCAAAAGTGGAAGCAAGATTTTTAGCTGTATTTAGGTACCTAAAGATGCAGAGAGGCTCCTGGATTTTCAAAAGTACATAGGAGCTCCCCGTGGAGACTTCCAGTGGAGCCACTTTTGAAAAGGAGACTTAGGACACTAAGTCACTTAGGCACTTTTGAAAATGTTAATTTCCCACTGAATCAGTTGTGCAGGACATTATTACAAGACTCAGACATAATAAATCATGTTTTTCCAATTTAAGTCATAGCTTGACCACAGTTCAATGTCTACATTTTGGATTTTGAAACTAATAGCTTCTTAAAAGGAAGCATCCAATCAGTTTGTTTTTATAGTTTCCCATGACTTTTTTAGTCCACTGTAGTTTCCCTTTTCCCACACATTAAATGTCAGTATGTCAATACATTGGAATGTATTAGACTATTTAACATCATTTGAATACACTTTTGAAATGGATTATGCACAAAAGGCTAAGATGTAGTGCAGCCATTTAAAAAATACCAATTTAGATTAGGCTTTTTTGTTCTGTTTGTATGGGAACAATTTAATTAACATTTCTGTGGTGCTAATATTTACTGTACAAGACTAATGCAAATAGAATGATCAGTAAAATAGGTCTAGCTTTAAACACGTTCTTACTTTCTGTTTAATTATGTTGATTAGGTTTAAACTCCAATTTAGCATCACCTTGCTTGTCTTAATATGATGTTGATGAAACCATGTGGAGATCTGACCTTAATATAATAGTGGCAAACTTCATTTGGTTACCTTTAGCTAATTAAAACATACACTGTACTGTTATGTCATTATTCATCTTGTTCTCTGTTTTCATTGTATCATGATATTATGCCACAAAGCAAACTTTGTTGTGAGCTTGTTTCACAATAAAACCTCATTTGATCCTTATAATTAGGAGAGGTTTTTATTTCACTGGTCTGTTATTATAACATTGATTATTACGACAATCAGTATAAGAGTGTGTGTATGATTTGGTGCTAAGTTTACTATGCTACTGTGTAGGTGCATATGTGTATGGAAAAACATCAGAGGTTGTCATATAAACTGATATCTGCCAATCATTACAGTAACCTAATAGAAGACAAAGAGTACTGTGGCACCTTATAGGCTAACAGATATATTGGAGCATGAGCTTTTGTGGGTGAATACCCATTTCATCAGACACATGTAATGGAAATTTCCAGAGGCAGGTATAAATATGCAGGCAAGAATCAGTCGAGAGATAACGAGGTTAGTTCAATCAGGGAGGATGAGGCCATCTTCTAGCACACCTCAACTGCTAGGAGAGGACTTCATCCTACCTGAATGAACTAACCTCGTTATCTCTAGACTGATTCTTGCCTGCATATTTATACCTGCCTCTGGAAATTTCCATTACATGTGTCTGGCAAAGTGGGTATTCATCCACGAAAGCTCATGCTCCAATACATCTGTTAGTCTATAAGGTGCCACAGGACTCTTTGTTGCTTTTTACAGATCCAGACTAACACGACTACCCCTCTGACACTTAATAGAAGACGTGGGCCTAAAGCACATTTTGTAGTTTCTCAGGATTTCTTGACAGTGGTCATCAATAATTTGTGTCTTCTTGCTTTATATACTACAGAATGGGACACTGCATAGAAAGATAGGGATAACACTCAATAGCTGAAGGCGCTGGGATGGCTCAGGTGACTGGTGTTGGGAATGAAACAGTTCACCTTTCAAATCAGGGCCAGGTCCATAATGATTCAGAGCCACTACTGTAATATTTTGTCCCTTGTTTAAAGCAATTGATGGTACATTCTACCTGCTTATAAAACTACTTTATTCTAGCTGCAGAAACAAAACTACTGACTACAATACCCTGTGGGGCCTGACTTCTGCTCTAGGTGACAACTTGTGAGACTTTGGGCTTCTCCTTTTGGACCAGTGTTGCAGCAGTCCTTCTTGTTGATTAAAAGTTACAGTTTATTAGACAACAAAGCAAACAAAAACTGACCAAAGAGAAAAAATAAGCTACACTATGTAACCAGGCTGCATTTATCAGGACAGACATAAAGTAAAACCAGGTAGGGCCTGGATCTAGTAGCAGTCTCTCCTAACCTGGCTATGGCTGGACTAAGGGCCTGATTTTTAAGGGTATTTAGGTACCTCAAGATTCAGATAAGCACCAAGTGGAATTTTCAGAAGCATTTAGGCACTCAACTCCCATTGATTTCAATAGGTGTCAGGCATGTAGATGTGTTTGAAAATTCCATTGTAATTGCCTATCTGCATCTTTAATTGCCTAAATACTTTTACAAATCTGGCCTAACACCTCTAAGCTCAGTCACCCCTTTATAGTCTCTCACCACACCTCTTTCTCCCACCAGCCATTATAAAACAAAACAAAACAAAACAAAAAACCAGCTCTTGATGCAACAGAAGTGCCACAACTAAGTGGAACTCTGCCTCTAAAATCCCTGACTGGGTGAATTGGAATGAAGAATGGGAGGAAAATCAAGCCATTGGTCCTTTCATTCTCTCAGGTGGGAGTGGTTTGTGGATTTAGAACAGATAGGCTGGCAGGATGAGGGCATTTTAAAGCTCCTCTTTGTCACATATTCAAATCAAGCCTTTCCTGAGACATCACTGTTACAAATCAGACCTTTGTAAAATTACTGGTTTGAGTCAAATTTAAAATTAGTTTTTTATCATCATATTCATGCAAAGTAATCGTAGCATCATAGAAGATTAGGGTTGTAAGAGACCTCAGGAGGTCATCTAGTCCAACCCCCTGCTCAAAGCAGGACCAACCAAAACTAAATCATTCCAGCCAGAGCTTTGTCAAGCCGGGCCTTAAAAACCTCTAAGGACGGCAATTCCACCACCAGTTGTGTATGTTGTGTAAGTGCATGTCCCAGCTGGAAAAGATGTGGCCAGATTTTCATTTGACATATTTAACTGTCTCCCTGCCATGGTTATGGCTAGGGATTTAGTTCAGTCTTGGCAGTAACAGTGCAGTGCTGTACTTTTTTTCTGTCTTGTTTAACTCTTAGGCCTGCTATACACTTGGGGGGCGGGGCGGTGGGGGTTGATCTAAGTTACGCCACTTCAGCTATGTGAAGTCGACGTACTTAGATCTACTTACTGCGGTGTCTTCACTGCGGTAGGTCAACTGCTGACACTCCCCTGTCGACTCCACCTATGTTTCTTGCTCCAGTGGAGTACCAGTGTCGATGGGAGAGGGCTCAGCAGTTGATTATCGCGTCTTCACTAGATGCAATAAATCAACCCCCACTGGATCAGTTGCTCCGGAGGCAAGTGTAGACATGCCCTTAGTGCGAAGATTGTGGTCTGTGGTTTTGGAGATTGCTTATTGGGATACTGTGTTGCTGTGAAGCACTATGGCCCAGATTTCTAAAGGTATTTAGGTGTTGCACTGTTCCACATTTCAAGACCTAAGAGATTCAGATGGCTGAGCATCATTTTCAAAAGTGAATTTGATATGTAAGATCCCAAGTCCTATTATACTGAAATTTTTCATATATCTCCTGGTGTGTATCACAATTAAAGACACCTTAGAAATACATATATTGAATATGTAGGTCTCCAGCTTTGTCACTAGTCAGCATTAACCAGACTCACAGTTACAGGTAACTCTGTGATTTTGACTTGGTGTACATGCACACTCCTAGTTAGACAGGGTGCAGTTGATTTGTTGTAATAGTCTTGTGTCAGAGCTGTAGCTGGGATCTCAGGACAGTCACATCATTATCTGTACCATGAGTGAGTGTGGAAAGAAGGGTCTTATTGGAAGTGCAGGGCTGGGCACGTTGGTTGACAGCAAAGTGACACTAAGGACTTGTATTCACAACCGTGCTACGTTGGCACAGTTGTATTGATGCAGCTGCACCAATTTAGCACGTCTGGTGAAGATGTGCTGTGTCAGCAGGAGAGTGTCTTCTGATGACATAGCACAGTGCAGAGACCATTTTAAGTGTGTTTTTTTTTCATACTCCTAAGTGACGTAAGTTACATCGCCCTCAGCGGTAGTGTAGACAAGCCCTAAGAGAGAGTGAATGTCCTTGGGGAATCTTGTAAAGAAACAGGCCTTTGGAGTGGGGTAGCTACTAAAAGAGAAGAGGCTCTTCAGAGAACAGCAAAAGCAAGAGGAACAGCTAGTAGGAGGAAGATTAAAATTAAACAGATGAATAAATGGTCACTGTCATTCCTAGATGTGATATGGCAGAACATCTCCACAGGAGCTATTACAGTGATAGCCAGATAGATACAGTAACATTGTGTGGGAGAAGAGTTAGCTTGGCTGGAATGCTGATACACTTAAGAGCAGGAGCTGAGTTAATTCACTTAGCTCATACGTGAGCTACTATTATAGTTCCCCAACCACCAATAAACCCTTGTGGATAGCACAAAACAAGGTTTAGAAAGGGCAAGTGAAGTATCCAGCATTGCAGGGTGGAGGGAATGTGAGACATGGGGTAGAAGTGACAGAAATAGATTATCTGAGAATGGGGGCAGTGGGTTGGGAAAAAACAGGTTGGTATCCACTGGAGTTTTCCTCTTTAAGGAAAGGAAAGGAGACAGACACAGTGACAGAATTACAGCTATCATAATGTCCCAGAAGTTCAACTCTAGGGAGCAGTACCAACATTCTAGCACTAGTGAGTGAAAAAGCTTGAATGTTTGTACTGCCACCTTCTGTCCCACCGCCACCAACACACTACACAAGAATAGATATTGTATATGGTTTTTTATTATTATTTAAGTTAAATTGACATTAGGAACTTGTTTGCTGTGTTGCTGGAGCTGAGTTGGTCCCAGGATATTAGAGACAACTGGGCCTCTTCAAGGTGCCTCATGTTGGGAACATCAAAATCATTAGTAACTTTTGAAAATATAGGCCAATGATTACTTTAATCCTAATGCTGCACTGTGTGTAGATGATGCAGTCCGGGGGTGCCATCAGAGATTGGACTCATCCTGACATTCAAATCCAAATCTAGATGTGATTCTGAACTTCTGCAAAGTTTGGACCCAGAGTTCTTGTCCAGACTTATCTCTTATTGATGTGTGGCTTTTCTGTAGCTAAGTGATCATGCAACCTGTTAAACCAAACTTTTGCAATCTAATATCAGCACCTGCAAAATCAAGTTTCCCGACCAGTCAGGGGTGCTGTTACTATGGGGTTCTAGGAAGTACAGGCACCCCATTAAACTTATTATTGTGATCACTTTCCAAATGGATGTATAAACCACCTCTATTAGTCCCAGTACAATGTTACTTCTGGAACATAATGATGACAAGTTAATGCCAACGTTGTTAATTATTTTGCTGCTATTAATGTTGGCCGAATCATTCAGTTGGCTTGCCTTTTGTAATTGGATGCAGTGGCTTGTTTGGCAAGGTGGTGGGTGAGCAGTCAGAGTGGACTCCATGATTTTTAAAGAAGATCACTCCTGTAAGTAGGGGAACCCTGCAGTGCTATTCTCTCTTTCCCTGACCAGCAGTGCCTGGATATGCTCCCCAGTTGAGTTTCCCACTTCTGTCAATGACAGGCAGGAAGGAGACATAAAAAGGAGCACCTACTAGGATTCTGCAACCCTATTATTATCCAGGAAGGGAATGTGGGGGAAGAAAACCCACCACTGGGTTTTCCTGCTTCATGCCTAGGAGCAGGATTGGAAAAGAAGGTTTGTTCAGGTTTTTTTGCCTGTAGTTTTATCCTCTTTAGAAGTCGGGATTCTTCCCCCTTGCATCTTCATACTGCTTCCTTTGGTAACCGTATCCATCCATCTCTGTGAAGCACAACAGTAAACAAGGGAGGACAGCTAGGAGGGAAGGCAAGAAAATATCAAGGTAGTTGGTGCAGATATGCTCAGAGAAGACTAGCGGGTGAGGAGAACAGGGTCTACTATTGCACATAGACACACTTCAGGTTTGGGCAGGGGAAGAGGAGGATTTGATGCCTAAGATTCCTTGGGCTTGTACTAAGGTAATGGTGGAGCCCAGAATAATGAGGGCAAAGGATACGGAAAAACAGGAGTTGCAGCACGTGGAGATGGAGAAATTAAGAGGACATCTCCCTCTAAAATTTCAGAATGCTCTGATTCTACTACAAGATTGCCTGAGTCCGGTTCAGAGGGTCTACATGTGTAAAAGGATAATTCAGTTTTCATGCCCATTCAGATCTTGGCCTCTCTCCTGAGACCTCCAATAGATGGCAGATTATTTTTTTTTAATGTGGACATCTGCCCACTAGAAACTGGATTAAGACCAACAATTCATTTAACACAAGGTACTGAACAGCCACGAGTTATTGTTATTACAACTTCCAGCCACTATCTATCTGGGCTGTATTCCAACCCATGACCTGGAGGTGAAAGGCTCAACGTTTCATTACCAGTTGCCATTCAATTCCCTATATTAAATAATTAAAACCCTTCTGAATTTTTATTTTGATGGTAATTTGGTAAATTTACTCTGAGTAATTTGGTAAATTTACTCTGAGTACTTAGTCTGGATAAGAAATATCTATAGAATATTTATTTCTTGAGAACTTATTTCATAAGTAATTGCATCCTACTTTAAAAAAAACTTATTTAAAAATAATTAAAAACATCATTTTACTTTTGATCATTTGGGGATTAAAAACTATATTTAATCATGCAATGGATTTTTATTATTTTTCTTCTTGCATTATAGCCAGTATACAGTGGCTTTATCTCCTCTTTGTACTTGCAATAACATATTATTTGAACATGAATCACTTTAATGGATTGAAACATAAGCATGTGAATTGAAAAATAGATACATTAGTCAAATCAATAAATAAATATGAAAATATATTTCTACTATGAAAAACCATCTTGGCTACTGTGTCCTCCAACTTGGACAGAGAAAGCTGAAATATATAGCTGTAAAATATTGCTTGCCATGTCAACTAGCCAGTGCCTGCAGCCTAAAAGGAATTTTGAGCACTGGGTAAGTAGTATTTCATCAACAAAATCATAAAATAAAGACATTAAAATGAAGGAATGATTGAGTGCTGCAGGACGTTTGTAAAATCACCCTTCAGTGTGGGGCTGGAGTAGTTTAGTATTAGACATTGCATAGTTTTCATATAAATTTGCTTACAAATAGCATGCCTTAACAAGCAATATTGCCAGACTGCCCCTGTAGCGAATATTTTTTCACCACTGTTGCTAAACAAACTCTGTTCGTGTATTGTACAACATAACTACATTAGGTATAAATAATACAACTTTAATAAGAAAAAAGAGGGAGAATACAGAATAGACCTCCACATGAAATATTCAGCTTTGTTAATTAACTAATATAGGTTCTGAACTATTTAAAGGCCTTTTTCATATGTTTGACTTCAATATCCATTTTGGACATTTAGGGCCAAATTCTGCTCTTTCTTACACAGATGTAAATCCAAAGCAACTCACTTCATTTATATAATTGGAACCAATCTGGATTTATGTGGGTGTAACAGTGAGTAGAATTTGGCCTTTTCATTTATAATTGTCAATCTATTATTTTAATTTAACTTTACCTAAATATTTAACTATGTAAGCCAGTAAATGATCTTTATGGACTGCAGACTGTTACTTGTAGTGCAGTAAAACATATATGTTAATTGTTCATCTTTATACATAACAGAATAAACATACTCCTGTGCTTACTTAGCTGACATACAATTCAGAGAATAGGCAAGTTCAATTTCCTTTCATGTTACTAATTAGCTATTTAAGATAATGACAAAAATACATACTGTACCAAAGTTTATTTGCATATTTGTCTACCTTGACATATTATGCAAGCATTAATTTGTCAATTTGCATATGACAAGAATGTCTGACATTTTACTGCAAATCACTTCAAATGCAGGCATAAAGTAATGCTAATCAATGTATGATATGTTTTAGGTCTTTTTTGGGCTACATTGTTACTTTTTGACTGATACTCAGTTTTACATTTTGCAAGTGATCTAGACTTTGTACATAGCTATCCAGAATACCCCTGCTGAAGTGTCTTTGATGTGAAATTTGAATTATGAGCCTGCTCAGAACTCCGGGTGATCTGAAATGGCTTGAAACTTCAGAGTAAAAAAGTGATCATGAATTTAGAAGCAACAATTTTTCTGGTGTTGTTACATCAAGAAGTGCAAAGTATTCACCAGTACAGCAATTAAGAAATAGCATAGCAAGGTAGAATTCTGTAAATGAGCCAGGCTTTACTTAAAATATCCGGGTAAAGTTATGACCAGTTGAAATGAATTCGATATTCCCACAATATACCTTTATCTTCATATGCTACGTACATTTGAATCATATATATATCAGCTCTGTAGAGGCCCAGTTCTGCAAGTGCTGAGATCTACTAGAGAGATGCAGGGCACTCTCAACCCCCAGTAACTGGAGTGGTAATTGAGGAAACCTCAAGTATTGGGCTCTAATCTAAAATTAATATGGCCTGCCGAATTTCTTAAAATAGTGACAACTATCAGAGGGGTAGCCGTGTTAGTCTGGATCTCCATAAGGTGCCACAGGACTCTTTGCTGCTTAAAATAGTGACTTTTCAAATTACTGTACTACTTTATTGTATTGCCGACAGTGTTCGCTGCTAACAGTAGCCAGACAACTTTAAGGCTAATGTACAGCCTGGAATCGTTTCCTGATGTATACTTACAGCTTATATGTATATGTAAGTCATTTCTTTCATTAAAGGATCTAGGTAATGTCATCAGAATGTGGGGTGTTTTTTTTAATGCATCAAACTGTTTATTTTACAAATGCTGGAATTATTCTTTCCCCAAAATCTAGAGGTCATTTATTACACAAAGCACCTTGCGTTTACAGAAAAGGAAGACAGCAGCTTTAGCTGTATTTCTTGTGTCTGCTTCCTCATTCCCTGAGTGTGAAAACTTTATTGCTCATTATCTACTGGGCTGTGATGAAGTGACAGATGATTTATTGGGAGCCAAAAACTGAGTTTCAATGGTGAACATTTTTATCCTTTTGTGTTGCAGCCTGCCAACCCCTTCTAACTGCTGAGGCAACAAATAAAGAAAACTCGCTGCTGGAGGGCCCTATGACTATCACTCATAAATGTCCACATTTCAGATCCCACTCTGTTTCTAATTTGATTCAATTCCCTTTTGTTGCTTAAAAATTCAATTTGTTTAATTGAGCTGTTTGACAGTAAAATCAGAATTCCATGCATTTTAACCATTCATATTAAATTTCTCTCTGCATAGTACTTTTATTAATGTGCTTTAAAAGAGGTCACTTTAATTTAAATTTGGTGACCTTACAAGCTTATAAAAAGATCTATATGCTAGCCTTCTCAAACTGAAATTAAATTGAATAAATGTAAGATAATGTTACAATAGATATTTCTTACCAGGATTTTGAGTTCTATAGAAATGAAAACTGCTATAAAAAGGAGTGAAGAAAAGTATGCATTTCTCATCTTGGTGTTTAATGGTCAAAAACAATATTGTGATGGTAAATATAATGTCTTATCATATATAATGCCATATAAACCATTAAAATTCCTGTACGTTTTAGCACTTAAGTTATAAGGATACATGTGTTATTGCATAGCATTGTATAACAAATTACATGGTCTCTCTTTTTTGCTTGCTTATTTTCTTATGTGGAGGGGAGGGTTACATAGTTATTGACATTTAAATAGCTGAACATCTTTTCCTTTAGGATTAATAAGAAACATGGAAAGCAGTGTAAGACTTTAAGATTTACTAAACTTTAATCTGTAAAATTTAATAGCAATATCCAAGTCATTATATATATATAGGATGCTGTATAGCTTTACAAACACTTTTAAGTAATGAATTATGTTACAAGAATGAGTTTGCTGTGTATCATTATGTCCAGGTAAATGCCAGGATGATGACATAATTGGTAGTTTGGAGTAAAATACAACCTCTGTAAAATGTTACTAAGGTAAATGTGGCAGGATTGTAATTCATTATACATAAACATGACTACTAGTTATTTATCATTGTATGAAAAGTAGAATAATCTGATCTTGCAATCCTTCCCCATTTCTCCTTTACTTTATTGAAAATTGTAAAAGTGCTCTAGTTAGTAGGTTTCCTAATTTATTTTTCCATAATGATTTACCAGTACTGTACTTCTGAATTAATTTTAGGTTACCCTCTGAGTACTCTGAGCTAGTATTCCTGAAATACAAAGTCCTAAAAACTAGCCTCATTAAGAGTGATATCCTGCCAGCTTCAGACACTGACAAATTTATGACATTGGATTAAAGGTCATATGGCTCTTCAGCTATTAAAATAGCCCCATTTCATAATACCTGGAACCGTAAGGAAATACATTTTTGCACACAGAGATGCCTGTTATTTTAGTTTCTGCTAAAGACATACAGTAATAGTTTGAAAGCAACAAAAACCTATTTTGTACCTGTTCAGCTTCCAAGTGTGTTAGCCTTAGGCTACTGTTTAACTTTTAACCCTCTTGTTCACACAGCGTACATGCATAAAACTACAATGTAACACGTAATGAAGCAAAGCTTGCAACGTTTGTTTTATACTGTTTTCTATAGAACATGATTCTCTCTGTTTCTGAAAAAAAGGTTAGAAAACAAAACAAATATGAAAAACATTTTTTTCTATGAAATGAGTGATTATGTTGTTTTCAGACACCTTTCATGGCAGATCTGCTATGCTTTCTATATATTAACAGAGCATTTAACTAAGAGAAATAATTCAGCACAAGATGACTTTGAAGAAGAATTTATTTTGCAATTCTTTTTCTATGTCTGATTTTAAAATATTTTATCAAACTTCCACTATATATGCCAGCCACTCTCTTGTCAGGTTTAGGATGAACCACAGTATAACTGTGAGATATTTCTCTTCCTCATAACAATCTTGAGCCATAGAGAATGATGAATTATTTGTACTATCACAAAGAAACGCCCCCTTCTGCACTTAAACCCAGCAAAATTACATACCAGTTGTGACAGAGAAAACATCTGATGTGACAGCTGCATAGCACATGGAGATCCATTGGTCCATTGGTTAATCAGCAGTTTTTAATGGTACTAGAGAATATGTAGCAGAACTGTTCTGAATTAGAAATGGGTCTGTGTTCTCACTAATAGACAAATCGTTTACCAGCAGATGAGGATTCCAACTGCAATGCTTCCAAATTTTAAAACTAAAGAAGGAGGAGGATGTGGAAAAATTCACCAGAATTCAGAACACAAGTAGGAAATCTTGTAGATGAGTTGGTTATAGGGTTCATAGTGATGATTCAGCCTTTAAGGTCTTATGTGATTGGTGGAGGAAATAGAAAATGATTAACTTGTCTAATCTTATTCATTTTCCTATAACCTGCTTGATTTTACTTATTCCGCCCTCCCTAAGTCCCTTCAGATGTTGTGCTGCTGCATTGCAAAAAGAAAGTACATATATACACTGAAGGATTTCATAAACTTTATGTTCATAGAGACACTGAAGGATTTCATAAACTTTATGTACATTTTCGGCTTTCTTAGCTATAGCCTCGATGGATAAAATTTTCAAAACACCTAAGTGACTTAGGAGTCCCATTTACTTTCAATGAGACGGTGGCTCCTGAATGCCTACATCACATTTGCAGATGGAGCTTAGGCTCCAAAGTCACCTGTGCACTTTTGAAAATGTGACCCATCATTCCTACCCTCATTGCTATGACTCATTACATGCTGCGGTAAAGTCAAAACACAGTTTTATTAGATAGCTAAAAACTAGGGAGGAGCATGCTTCTTTCCACTACTGCAGCAAAATATTCAAAGGAAACTAGAAATCTCCCCAAGACTGAAAATAACAATTCAAAGCCCCCAGAATCCCACAGCCTCTCTAGTGAGTTAAAGACCTGGCCAACTGCAATAATAATAATGATAAATAACCATCATTTATTTTTATTCATGCCCGTATCATTTAGGACCTCATAGTGCTCTACAATAAAATCAAAGAAACATTAACTTGAAGTAAACAAATGACAAAACAAACATTAGCAGATGGGCAAATCAACAACAAAAATAAACAAATCAGCAGGTCAGAGAGGATCTAATGCAAAAGCGAACAAATGTGTTTGAAGCTGGTACTTAAACACAGGCGACAATGAGGCTAGACAAAAATTAAAAAGCTGCTCATTCCACAGTAGTAAAGCAAATGCATGGAACACTCTAAGACCCATGAACCCAAGATAATATTTGGATACCATTAACAAGTTGGTATCCTGTGATCTAAGCTTGCAGTTTGGAGCAATGTGTATTAAGTGATGGCCTCTAAAAATAAGGAGGTGCCAAACCGTGAAGGGCCTTAAAGACAGTGGGATCTGAATGCAGCCAAAACTTGATGGCAGATGCAGTGAATTTCAGACTGAGATAAGCAGTGGTAGCTGAAAAAGTTGGAACTATAGCTGTGCTATTTTAAGCTGCCCTCTGTATTCACCATACTTTCATTTTTAGGTATAAAAATAGCTTTTAGTTATAAGGAAAGTCCCCGAAGCGGAGACTTGCACTTGTGCAATTATGTATAAACTTCAGTGTGCATAAGTTTCTGTGTCAATGTAAAACAGAACCAGGATCCCCTTATAGTAGTGTAGAGAATATTATTATTACTGAATTGTATTATAATAGTGCCTGAAGGTCCCAGATGAGATCAGGGCCTTGTGCTAGACACAGTTCAAGTACATAGCAAGAGAGACATTCCCTGTCATGAGATTATGGGAGCATATTTTAATCATCTCACTTAAAGAATACCCAATTGCAATTCTGCAGCCCTCCTTTATAGGAATAACCTCTATAGAGGACTATAAGACAGTGTACGAGTTTGGTCTCCTCAATCATAATGCACTCTGGCCAGTGATGCCCATAGAGTCTTCCCCTGTTGAGCCAAACTTTTTGTTTTGTTTTTTAGTTAAATCTCAGGAGCAGATTTTGGAGTCAACTCAGGGAGGTCCTCTCAGCTGGGGAGTGATCAGGTAGAACTGAGCCTTATTAGACTCAGAGCCTTAAAAAGAGTAGACCTCCTCAGGGGAGAAATGGGGTCTGCTGTCCAGGTGTTAGGAAGGCGACACTAGAGACTGATGAGCTGCCCTATTTCTGTTATTTTATTTTTTGTTTTAAAAGGGTTTGGAGTTTGTTTTTGGTGACTGAAGATCAAGTCATAAAAAGGGAATGTGGCCAGAAACTGAATTGATTTGGGTTGTTTTATGTTCTTTTATTTGCACATGATCTCTGTAAAAATAAACTTGAAATTTCAGAGAGGTTTTTCTGCTTAACCGAAGCGTTCTGTGAAGGTTTTGTCTAGCTACATGGACCTTGACCATGCCATGGAGGTTGCGATATTATCAAATGGAAATAAACAGAATTATTATGTTATGTTAATGTTGAGAAGTCAAGCTCTAAGAATTCAAAGTCAGAACATTCCAAAAGTTATGTTTTCTGCCCTACTGTTAACTTGGCCATATTCCTGTATAATTCTGACATTAAAAAAAACAGCCCCAAAACAAAAAAACCACCCAACCAACAACAACACAAAAACCTGTAACTGAATAAGATAAAACAGGAAATGCTGTATGTGTGCAACATGGCTAAATTGAAGTTGTAATCTCAACATTTGGAATTTCTTGATTTTTGAGTCTTGAGTTTCTCACCCTTAATTGTACTACTGCACTTGAATTCCATGTCGTCTTTAAAAAAAGAAAGTGAAGGAGAAAAGGAAAGTTAAAAATGCATTGATAATTTTTGCAGTGCATTTTTAATTGTCTTTTCTTAAATGAAAGTGGCCATAGGCAGCAGGTATAATAGGCAGGGGGAGGCTAAGCCTCCTCTGGTGCAGCCACTGCCACCTTGCCCCTGGATGCCTGGGCCATGGTGGCACCTGTGCTCTGCCTCTTCCAATCCCTGCTCTGCACCTTCCCTGAGGCCCCACTGCCTGCCACTGCATGGCTGAGTCCTTCCTCTCCTCAACTCCACCCCACCTTTTTGGAGGTTCCCATCGCTCACCACATTCCTCCTCTCCTCCATCCCCCCCCCCAAATCTGCAAGCATCCCCCGCAACCTGCCCACTATGTCCCTGTGGGCGGTGAAAACTTTGTGTGGGCGGGGGTGTGTGGAGGAGAGGAGGGATGCAGGGAATGGTGGGGGGGGGCTTGTAGGGGAGGTGGGTGGAGAAGAGAGACAGGGAGAGTATGAGTGGTGGGGCCTCGGAGGAATTGGGTTGTGGAGGAGAGGAGGGATGAGGCAGTGGTGGGGGCCTCGGAGGAAGTGGGTTGTGGAAGAGAGGAGGGATGTGATAGTGGTGGGGGTCTCGCAGGGGATGGGTGGAGGAGAGCAGGAATATGGCGAGTGGCTGTGGGGGACCGAGAAGGGAGGGGGACTGGGGCGGAGCAGGGGTGAAATGTGTGTGGAACCATGGGCAAAAGTGGCGGGGCTGTGGGTGGAAAAGATGGGAGAGGGAGCTAACCTCCCCCAGGGGAAGCTTCACCCGCCGTCCTGGATGGCCTTTACTAAAACACTATTCAGCAGCCTAAACTCAGGGAACCAGATTCTCAGCTGGTATAAATTGTCAAATCACTGTTGACTTCAGTGGAGCTATAAGAAGTTACAACAGCTGAGGATCTGGCCCAGAGTTTTAATCAAGGCATATTGTTCATATGTCTATAGATTATAAAATAGAAGGGACCATTGTGATCATCTGGTCGGACCTCCTGCATAACACAGGCCATAGATCTTTGCTGAATTAATTCCTGTTTCAAGTTCTTTCTTTATCAAGGACTTACCTATTTTAGATTTAGCTTCAACAAATTTTCTATTATAAAACAGGAAAAAATTGAATTAGAACATGTAGGAAAAAGTGGGGTTTATTAATATTATCTTTATCTTTATTATTTATTATTTGAATTACAGTCACTCCATGGGACTCCAGTCAGGACTCAGGGTCCCATTGTGTTATGCCCTGTACAAACACTTAATAAAGAAAATGTCTGTCTGTTGTAAGTTCTTCAGAACAGGGACTGAGGAAGTAACAAGGTAACAGTGAAACAATACTGATCAGCATAAGTAGTAGCAGCTGTATGACAGTGGTTGAATTATTTGTAGGCACTTTAGCAGAGGAAAGTTTTAAGGAGGGATCTGAAGAATTGAAGTGAGAAGGCTTTATGGATGTTTAACGGGAGCTCCTTTCATGGAAAGGGGGAGGCATGGAAATAAACTCTGCAGTAGCTGAACTCATTTTGCTCCCACTTACAACCAACCAACCAATCCCAACATTAGGATGAGACCAAGAACTGACAGTTACTACAAATAGTTTTTTTGCTTTCGTTATGAGCAGGTGAAAAATTGAATTCCAGCTTCTGTGTTTTTCCCCAACTTTAATTACAATGGTTACCACTGACAGCCACAATAAGAAAAAAATCAGCATCAAACTTTTCTGGCTGTACAGGAACGGATTGTGAGTTCTATGTTGAAAATACAGAGTCAGTGCCAGAACTTTATGGCTCAAAGGAAAAGAATAATTGGATATCACATGGCCAACAATGAATCTATTGTCAGCACTTTCAGATTATTTAATCCTGAAAAGAAAATAGGTGATGATTGTCAAATGGCCAAATCTAATGCATTTAATGCATTTTACTAACAATACAACATGACATTTTCCTGAAGCTCATGACAGTAACTTTCCTATGTGACTTTAAAACTTGTAACACAAGAAATACAGTTGGCAGACATGTTCCAGGTCATAGAGCAGGATTATATGATCAATAATGTTGAAAGCAAACTTCAGGACCAGAAATAGAATTCCAGACATAGAAATGACAGGAGGATGCCACTAAATAATGCAGCAAGAGCGCTATGCTGAGAAGTCACTAAAAACCAGGCTGTGGAAGTGTTTGTATAGATAGTATCCTTCTGTATGCTTCATCTGATTTCATTCTTGTTTCCAGACTCATGGTTTCAAGTCCTGCCCCGGTAACTGCTCAGGGTGTTGCACTGTTACATATAGCATCTGTTCACCTCACACTAGCCTGGAAAGGGCTAATGTGGCTACAAAGTCCGACTAAGTAACAAGATAAGCCACGAGTTAGGCTTGGTAAGCAAGCACTGATTGAGGAACAAAGCAGGAGTGTTTGGGGGGAGGGGCAGTATAAAGTGAAGAAGTATGCAACCGAAAGGGGGCCTCAATATGGAAGTTTGAAGTCACTCTCTTGGCTTAGAGAGGAAAGGAAGAAACCCAGGGGAAGAATAGAAGCCCTAGGATCCTGGCTCTGAAGGAAGGGTTTACTCAGAGGGGTGGTGGAGCAGAAGCCTGATAGAGGTAGAGTAGGAAAAGGCTCAGGGAAATGGCAGCAAGTTTGGGGATGATGTAGACCTTGACTGTTTGATTCAAGAGTCCCTGAGCTGGAACCCAGAGTAGTGGGCAAGCCTGATTCCCCTATCGGCTGCTGGGGAGGTGACATAGATTTGAACTGAAGGGCTACTGGGAACAACACCTGGTCAGGCAGTTGAATGAGACTTTGATAATCCAGAAGAGGAAGGCTGAAGGGCCAAGCTACGAAGAAGGAGTCACAAAGAAAAAACACTGCAACTCCTTCGGCATGAGGGAAGCTGCACTGTGAGTGAGAGACAGAAAGGGGTGCTAGACTGGGCAGAGCTATTCCCCAAGTGCAGCAGCTACAAGGAGTCACCCCAACAGTGAGTGGAGAACCCCGTGGCAGCATTCTTGGATGTAATATTAAATGCTAGGGGGCCACCTCTCCACATTTTCAATAATATTCATTCTGCAAGTTTTCAGGGCCTTTACTAAGTTCTGCATTTACTTTGGCTACAACTTTAACATGTTGTGAAGATTTTATCCTGCAGCACAAAAGGAGAAATGTGGAACCCTAGACTTAAACTTGCTTGTCTCTGGAGGATGTCCCAGCTAAAGATGCTATAAAACAGCTAATGACCTCAATGTCCTGGCCAATCTACTTTCTCGGTAAAACAGGTTTTATTGTCCAGGTTTGTATGTCAAGTCTTGCTGAGTTTGTAATTCGGCCAGTACGCTTACTGTACTAGGAAAATCTAGGGCCCAGTCCTTCAACATTTACTATCACCAGGTGCACGACTTATTACCATCACCATCTAATCTGGATGTTTGCAGTCACAGGTGGGTGCAACTTAAAGGTGGCTGAAAAAATAAAAGCCAATTTTATGGGGAAAAAAATCAAGATTTCAAAGTTGTTTTTGTTCTGAGATGGGTTTTTCTGAAAATTTTCATACCATTTTTGATAAAAAGTTTTAGAATTTTTCATTAGCCATTTTGATAATCTTTTAATTATTTTGTATTTAATCAAAAGGGCATGACATTTTTTTCAGGAAAAAGAAAAAAAATCAATGTTTGAATTTTCTCAGAAAACTCTTTTATTCAAAACGTTTCAATCAGCTATATTAGAAATAATGCAATTTATTCATCTAAGAGACTTTTTTGGAACATTTTTCCTCAAAGGAAGGTTGCGGAATCACCATCTTTGGAGGTTTTTGAGAACAAAGTAGACAAACACCTGACAGGGATGGTCTCAATATACTCTGTCCTGTTGCAGCACAGTGGGAATGGGCTAAATGATCTCTTGAGGTCCCCTCCAGCCCTATTTTCTAAGATTCTTTAAGAACGATGTGCCAGACTCTCCTCTTACTTACACCAGTTTGACCTCAGTGGAGTAACACTGATACAAATGGGAATACTCATGTTAGTAAACACTATATCTGGCAAGTAAGTGTTTTCAGAGGTGATATAAAATTCTTCAAATAGTCTATCCTAGCATATAGAAAGTATATTATTGAAGTATATTATAGAGAGTTATTTATTATATCATCACATGGTTAAATATTAGATCTAGAATAGGAAAACTGATAACTGGGAATTTAGTTTGGGGGAAAAGGCAAATCATGATCCTGGCCAGAGATGATGAGTACTATAGTAGGGTCATTGGTGCATAAGAGAGTTTCTATTATAAAGCTCTGTTTTCAGCAGTGTATAACTTGGCTATATTAATTCACTCTAAGACTCAGACTTGGCATACAAGATCTCAACCTGCATGTAAATATTTTTATAGATTAAAAAGCGCAAACATTTTGGCTTTTACTAAATAGAAAAGCAGAAATACACATTTTCTGCATTTTGGGGCTATTTGCACTTCTATTTTAAGCTCTTATCCATAAGGTGCTCAATGCAGGCAGCCCCTGAGCCTGTGCAGAGCTCCTCGCTGGATGGAAGGCTTAAAGGTTTAAGCCTATTGGAAGCATAGGCGACATTCAGGTGGGGGCTTTTAAGCTGGTTCATTATTGAAACAAGAACCAGTAGCTAAATTTGGCTCTGGTTCTGAATTCAGATTCTTGCACATTTCCAGAATTTGGGGAGGTCAAATAAGAGTTTTGGTTCAAATCCAGTTCTATGAAAAATGCTACTTTTTCTTTCTTGTTTTTTTTAAATTGGCAGGCTGTAATGTGCACTAGTGCTTCTTAGCATTTTAAATAGAGAAACATGCCAAATGGTTTGATTTTCATATGGTGTTTTCATAGCACACCATGAGGACTTTTGGGCAGAAGTATCAAAACTAGTCACTGAAATTGTGCCAAGCATTATTTTTTGGATAATGTAATCAAATCAGCTAGCTGATTTGCATGTGTGAATGACCATTGGCACTTGCAAACAGTTGATCATACAAAACTATTGGGGGCCATTTTAGGAAACATGTTGAGACTGGTAGGAATGTTGACCTTTAGAAAGCCATTTAATTACAGGAGCAAACATGCATGATCTGAAATCTCCTTAAGGCCCAGACCTTGCAAAGACTTACACATGTGGTGAGCTTTACACACTGAGTTGTCCTGTTAAAGTCCATGAGGCTCCTCACAGTATGCAAAGTTAAATACACATTTGCATTGTCTTTGAAGGACAGAGGTCTAAACATGCACGTGCACTACATTCCCTAATGTCTAACTGAGAAAGTGTTATATTGTTATTTTTGAATGTTGTCTTCAAGTTTAATCTGGGAACTTGTCTGTGCTACAGAAGCCTCCTCATGCTGCCCTGTGGCAGCACCACCTCTCTGAATGTCCACAGTGCTGCCTGCTGCAGCCTTGCCCTGACATGCCCCACCCACTGTGCTAGGGCTTGTGAGAGAGTCCTCAGAAGGTAGCTTCATTGCTGTCTCCCCCAATTCCTGAGCTGGGGGGAATCTTCCCCTGGTCAAATCCAGGACTTTTAGAGCCCCTTTATAATGCTCTGGCTCTTCTACTTGGCATAAAGGGGACTGGAACAAGGGTGAAGATCTCTTCCAACTTGTATTGTTAAAGGAGTTGTGATGACCCGTGATGGTTTTGGTCTTGTAATTTTATCTTATCACAGAATAAGCCACTGTGAAAATGGGCAAAAGTACTGGAAATGTAGGGTTTTGTTTCTTTAAGTATTGTATAACCCAAATAACTAGTATTTCATTTTCCTGCCAATAGAGAGAGGGTATATGCTATGATAGCAAGGACTAGTTTTAACAGCAGTTTTCTCAAGATCAAGATGGCTATTTTAATCCCTATGTGGCTTTCATCATTTCCCCAGTTTTTATGTATTTATTTAATTTTAATTGTGGACAGAAGACTCTTCTCACTGGGCAAATGGCAAAATGTGTGGGGAATAGTGGCTTTAAGAGGCTTTTCTTTATTTAGTATAGGGATTTGTTGTACATATTTGTAACACATTGTGATGGTCGCTCACATACTTGCTTTCAGTTACTTACCTGGATCATTTCACTGTGGTCTTTCTGCATCTATAAAATAGCAGAAATTAGAAATTTCAAGCAAAGTAAGCATTAATTTCTCATGTACTTTGATTGTAAGCTCTTTAGGGCAGAGATTGTGTCTCTGTTGTATGTTTATATAGTACCTAGCTCAACAGAGCCTGGTCTCTAGGCACTACCATAATACAAATAAATAATATCAATAATTAGCCACTTTGTGTTCAGGAACATCAGATGACAAACCCAGAAATCCAAAGTTAGAAATGTGTTGACTTCAGCCGAGTCTCTGCTTTTCTGAGCCATTTAATGATACCATTCATAAACAGTTGCCTCAGATTCATTCATAAGTTAAACTTTTGGATACCACTATCAAATAGACACCTTGAACTAAATCTGTAATGTTGGTCAGTGAGAATTAAAGAGTAGCCCTTATGAATCCAGACAAAAAACGTAATTGTCTGAAAGTTAATGTGCTACAGTAACTACTGTAGCAGCGGGAGTTAGGCACAGAACCTGCTCAAGCACTTTAGTGGCATTTTGAAGTAACATATGCTCATCTTTAGATGCCTAAACATCTTTAAAAATCTGACCCTAAGTGACTAAAGCACTTGGAAGCCTAAGTCTTACCGAAAGAGACTTTGGGATCGACAAACTTATTATCCTCATTTTCTTGTGGATGGGAAACTGAGGTCCAAAGAGATTAAGGCCCTGATCCAGCAAAATATGCAAGCATGGGATTATCTTTAAGTGAGTAGTTGACTTCAGTGGGACCACTCATGTGCTTCATTGTAAATTCAAGTTTAAATTATTTGTTGGATCAGAGCCAAAATAAAACTGGCAGATCTCCTGAATAACAGTCCAGTGTCTTAAATACTTACCTATGCTTCTCTCTTAGCCTCTTCTCTATCTCCTGCATAATTCCTGTTTGCCTGGGTCTTTGTGTTTTGGGCCAGATTCACCATTTGTTCTGGGAGCAGGTTGGAACACCTAGGCACTGGAGCTAAGGTGAAGAGGGGGCAATGAGGATGTTTGTGTGTGTGTGTGTGGGCTTTAACGCTGTATTACCTGGCTTTTGTCATTTTAAATCAGATCCTTAGCAGTATTTTAGCATAGTTTTTTTGCATTTAGTAACAACAGTCATCTTAAATTGTAGTGGCACATTGCCAGAGGGAAGAGAGGTGTTAATGAGACTCACTATAAATGGAATGAGCTCAGGAATGACAGTTTTCAGTAGTGCTGTTGGCATGGGATCGAAGAGCCAGGTGGTGGCACAGAGCTGACCGATCACCTTAGATAATGATGAAATAGTAGTGACAGGGGTGAAAGATTCAAGGACCATTGAAGAATCACACAGGGGAAGGAAGGAAGGGGCGATCAGGGATACTAGAGATACATTGTTGACTACTAGTCACTTCAGTTTCACCAGTGAAATATGAGTGGAACTAATAAGGGGAAAGCAGAGTATTATCAATATCAGATGTTGAAATGAGTGGTCTTAGTAACCTATCTACCATTAGGAATAAGTATTTATGGTTTCCATGACTAGGATCAATCAGGTTTGAAATTCATTCATATTTGGCAGAGGAAATGTGCACTTAACCTTTACATTCAGGGTCTGCTGATGAATATTGACCTAGAAAAGTCTCCCAGAGGTTTTGATCCAATGAGAAGCTATTTTATAATTTTTTAAATTATTGTTATAACATGGGGAATAAATATTTGCATCAAGAATCCTAATTCTGACAGGTGTCAAAGTCTAGGAAATGGGGTGCAGATTTTTGTTATACCAGGAGTGACCCCACATCATCTACCAGCCATAAATCAAGGAGATGGAGTAATTTAGACTGAGTAAATTCCAGTGACAGCCACGTGATAGATACATGGTAGAGAAAATGAAAATTCATTTCCTGACATCTTGGTACAGGGACAGATAGGGTAACAAGTGGAAACTGAACAGATCATTGTCACCTGGGAAGACGGCAGACCCTTATCATATGTAAATCCGCAAATGTGGTGGATGAGGCTTGAATCAGCACAAAATGCTAGAACAACTGAGTAACTGAATCATCTGAGTAGACATTATATAAGAATGGAAATTGCCTACTCCTGATCCAACTGGATTTTAAAATTCAGGAAAGGAGTGTGAAAGGAAAAGTTCTGCTGTTATTGTTACAAGGTGTTATACAATCACCTTTCAGATTTCCCATCTGCAAAGTATAAAAAAAAAAAGTTTCATGTAGTGTAAATATTTAGTTGTTTATCATTGTCCTCTAATATTTATACATGCTGCATTAAGGGACCAGTCCAAAACCCACGGAAGTAAACAAAGGATCCCACTGACTTCCATGGGCTTTTGATCAGGAACTAAGTGGATCCGTTTTACAGAGGGATTTTGTCAAACTGAGTTCTCCCAATGATCTTCAATGTACAGCAAAATATTAATAATGAACCCAAACCTACTGTAAGAAAGATTATTTTATAAAGCTGTCCTCACTTATTCCACGGTAATGACCTCAAGTATGAGTAGTGATCTCTCTCTAATGCGCAGAATGCTTGGCTTTGAAAGAGATCTTACTAATGGGCTAGATCAAGAATTTTCATCCTTAAAATTAAATGCTAGTGTTTAAAACTTCATTTTTATAAGATTTAATATTAATAAGGCTCTTGATTAAATAACTAAAAGTACATTATTATTGGGTCAATAATTACTTCAGATATATTAAGATTTTGGCCATTTTCACTGCATTACTATGGTACAGAGGCAAAATTTCACTCATATATTTGACTTAAATGACAGTCTTTTGGGATTTGCAACAGAAATGATAAGTTCTGCTGCAATTTACATGTTAAGTTCTGTAACCCCGTGATAGTTCAACCATTTGTAAAAGAACAGTAGGTGGCCTAGTGGTCTAGTATTCAATGAATAATTTTATTTTACATCAAGCACAAGGTCCAGTTTAATGTTTCATTACATTAAAATTGCACTGCATGACATAAACCCAGCAATTAAAACTGCATAACTTTTCATAAAGTGTACAGATGACCCTTTCAAAAATTAGTGTGTTTAATCAAACAATTATTTAGTGACAAGTAGAATATATAAAGGTTGGTATTAGATACAACCAGGTATGTTTCTGAGTGAACAACATGGCGCCAGCTAACAATAAACATAATCTGTGTGTTTTCTGGGTATGTATACATTTGTAATTAGTTTCATTCTTCTTTCACTTAAAAACCAAAGGGCCATAGTGTGGCTGTTCCCTAGGTAAGGTATGCAGAGGAGACAGTGCAAGGAGACATCTATGTTTTCTCCCATTGCAAAGATATCAGCCCCAATTGCAATTCTGCATTTAAGAACGGCTTCGTGTAACAGATCCTCAGGGAAATGGCAGGGAGGTGTTGGGACCATGACTCCAAACCCAACTCTGCACTCATGTGGCTAGCCAGGGAGGGACCAACTCTACATCCTCCTGAGGGATGGGACGGCAGATGAGCTACCCTAGGGAGTTCAGAAACACAATGTGTCTCTTGGAGCAACTGCCAGGGCACATCAACCTCTATTCCAGACTATGCCTTAATGGCACAATCAGTTCCCAAAGGAAAGTGTAATGCAATATATTTTTGCATTAGCTTTTATCTGTATACCTAGATATTAATATTAATCATCATTAGTTATGAAACTATGGCAGATATCAATTAGAATAGGAGGTATTATAATAGTCACTTGTGCTCAGTAATGGAGCTGGTATAGAATTTTGCATGTTAGCAGTCACAAAATATGCCTCTTTCAGACAGGCATTTGTAGAGGCTGCAAACTTTTGACATCATATGCTTATACTGACCTATCTTGTCCACCATTCAAAAGCAGTGACACTTTCTGGGAAAATATGTATAAGTCATTTAGTACTGACATCCTCCATTTAAGAAAAAAGTAATGAGAAATTCATAAAATCCTGTTAATCCCCTTTCTTCCTGCTCTCACAAATTTCCTTACTTCCTCCTACTGTTTAGTAGGTTAAACTATCTGACTCATCCTGAGCTGAAGATATCTGAGCTTTGTTAAACCGATGCTGTTCACTTCTGTGTTCCATTCAAAGAACTTCTACTTATGTTTTATTAAAATTAGCTGGGTCAATAAAGAATGAACTCATTGTAGAAACGAGGCATTTGGGATCCAAGAGCAGAAGTCGTGTGTCTCACTGCTGTGCGGTTATCTACTTATGCGAGCAAGTGATGGTCATCCCATGTAGATATTCATGTGGTGCTCTCCCCCAGCCACACTTAAGCACAGAGCACAGAGACACAGATAGGAGCATGGGGAAATAATTGGAGTAAATGATAGTCCTGGGGCTAAAAACCTGAAGACGTTGAGATTTCAGAGTGTGTCACAAAATAGTACCCACTATCAGTCCTGAACTATGGATTTTGAATTAATTGAAGATTTCATAATGTTTACATGCATAAAATTTTCTGATAAATTTCTGTAAAAGAATGATAGATAATGGGGGTTTCTCGTGCACATCCAGTGAAACTGTTGTGACTGGCTCCAAAGGTACAATTATTGTCATAACAGTAGAACAGAAGAACAATAATTATTTAATTTTAATGGGTTCAAAAGTCCCAATTTGATATTTCAGTGGAAGTTTCACACACAGTTCACTAGATGCAGTGTCAAGTGCCATATTATGTAGTAGTTGCTAGGATACAGTAACTAGCCATTTTTTATTGGACACTGGCGTAAGGAGTCATATTAACCTCACATGCAAAGTTGTCTGTTTACCTTTTTTTTTCCTTTGTAAGATTGGGGCCTAAATGTACAAGGTTGACAAAAGGTGGGAGAAGAAACAGAAGTGAAGGCCAGATTTTTAAGGCAATAGGTGCCTAAAGATGTGGATAAATAGAGCCTCCTGTTTTACACAAGTGTGAAATAACACAAAATAAAGTGAAGAACAACATGTCAAACAGAATAAAATGGAAAACTCCCCCTGCAGCAGCAGTTCTGGTGGCTCTTGTCCTGCAGGCCTGGGCCCAGCTCTCCACCACGGGCAGCGCAACCTGGCGTATGGGGTCACAGCGCCGCCAGGTTTGGCCCAGTCAAACCTCTGTCATGATGGAAGAGTGATGAGGCCAGTTTTGAGAGAATGGCATGGTGGCCCCATGACTTAGGTTGCAACACCTCACTCAAATTTGGCCCGGCTGCCCCACTGTCGTCATGATGGAGGGATGGCCGGGCCATACTGAGTGGTGCTGCAACCCTGCAATGCCCAGAGCTGGGCCTGGAGCTGGGCCCAGCCCTGTGGGACTGGAGCTGCTGCAGCAGCAGAGTGAGTGTGGGGTGGATTTGCTCTGCAATCCTGACATCAGGACCTGACACCTGCCCCCCAGGACACCCCCTTCCCATGGTCTTTCCTTCCCTCAGCCTCCAAGGCCTTGTTCTACACCCACCACCACCTGAGATAAAATGAAATAACATGAAATTCTCCCGCCTCCCCAAAATGAAAATTTATAGAAAGTCAAAAGCATTTCATGGGCTCTAAAGATACATGCCCAGTGGGATTTTCAAGTAGGAGTTAGGCATCTTGGTGCTTTTGAACATCTCACTAGGCACCTATCTGATCTTTAGATACCTAAATCACTTTGAAATCTGGCTGTAAGGGCATGTCTAGACTGCATTGTAAACCTGAGTCTGTGAGACCTGGTGGACTTGCATCCATACAGCATTATAGAACTGCACTTACAGTTGCTGGACCCTGTCTCACAGCCATGCTATTGCATCCATACCTCACTGCACAGATATTCTGACTTGGGTCTGCGGCTTGATCTGTGTCCACATTGCAAAATGACATGGCTTGGACCTGAGTCACAGCAGCAGGACCTAGGACCCAGGTCCTGAGTGCTTGCTGTCCCACGTCAGACTGATTTGTATGTGAACGGAAGAGTGACTTGAGCTCAAACCTAAGGGTACGTCTACACTACGGGATCATTCCGATTTTACACAAACCGGTTTTATAAAACAGATTGTATAAAGTCGAGTGCACGTGGCCACGCTAAGCACATTAATTCGGCGGTGTGCGTCCATGGTCCGAGGCTAGCGTCGATTTTCGGAGTGTTGCACTGTGGGTAGCTATTCTGTAGCTATCCCATAGTTCCTGCAGACTCCCCTGCCCCTTAGAATTCTGGGTTGAGAGCCCAGTGGCTGATGAGGCAAAAATCATTGTCGCGGGTGGTTCTGGGTAAATGTCATCAGTTATTCCTTCCTCCGGGAAAGCAACGGCAGACAATCATTTCGCGCCCTTTTTCCCTGGATTGCCCTGCAGACGCCATAGCACGGCAACCATGGAGCCCGTTCAGCTTTTTTTTTTACAGTCACCGTATGTGTACTGGATGCCGCTGACAGAGGCGACACTGCAGCGCTACACAGCAGCATTCATTTGCTTTTGCATGATAGCAGAGATGGTTATCAGTCGTTCTGTACCATCTGCTGCTGGTGTAAATTGGCAATGAGATGACGGTTATCTGTCGTTCTGTACTGTCTGCTGCTATCATGGGTGCCCCTGGCTGAGGTCGGCCGGGGGCGCAAAGGCAAAAATGGGAATGAATCCCGAGTCAATCCCTCCTTTATAGTTTCTAAAAATAGAGTCAGTCCTGCCTAGAATATGGGGCAAGTGTGCTAGAGAACCAGTGTATCAGAGAGCACAGCTGCTCCATGCCAGATCCTGCAGAAAGGATGAGCTGCGTGCCATTCATGGGGGGTGCCCCTGCAACAACTTCACCTGTTGCTTCCCTCCTCCCCCAACCTTCCTGGGCTACCGTGGCAGTGTCCCCCCCATTTGTGTCATGAAGTTATAAAGAATGCAGGAATAAGAAACAGTGACTTGTTAGTGAGATAAAATGAGGGGGAGGCAGCCTCCCACCACTATGACAGTCCAGGCAGGACATTAAGTGGTGTGGGGGAGAGGAGCCCAGCATGCCGCTGCTATGACAGTCCAGAATCTTTTCTTTACACAGGAAAGGGAGGGGGCTGATGGAGCTCAGCCCCCAGTTGCTATGAGGACGGTTACCAGCCGTTCTGTACCATCTACTGGGAATGACCGAGAATCATTCCTATTTTCACCCAGGCGCCCCCAGCCAGCCTCACCTGAAGCCAGCCAGGAGCACTCATGGGTTGATAACAAGGATGGCTACCAGTCCTACTGCACCATCTGCCACCGGGCAGGGGAGAGGAGTGGATATTGCTCTTCACTGCTGCAGCATCACGTCTACCAGCAGCATTCAGTAGACATAGGGTGACATTGAAAGAAGTCAAGAAACGATTTCTTTCTCTTTTCTTTCATGTGGGGGGGGGGGAGTAAATTGACGAGCTATTCCCTGAACCACGCCAGACAATGTGTTTGAACCTACAGGCATTGGGAGCTCAGCCAAGAATGCAAATACTTTTCAGAGACTGCTATGGACTGTGGGATAGCTGGAGTCATCAGTACCCTCTCCCTCCGTCCATGAGCGTCCATTTGAGTCTCTGGCTTCCTGTTATGCTTATCACGCAGCACTGTGTAGCCTGTAGATTTTTTTTTCAAACGCTTTGGCATTTTGTCTTCTTTAACGGAGCTTTGATAGAACAGATTTGTTTCCCCATACAGCGATCAGATCCAGTATCTCCCGTACGGTCCATGCTGGAGCTCTTTTTGGATTTGGGACTGCATTGCCACCCGTGCTGATTAGAGCTCCACGCTGGGCAAACAGGAAATGAAAATCAAAATTTCGCGGGGCTTTTCCTGTTTACCTGGCCACTGCATCCGAGATCAGATTGCTGTCCAGAGCAGTCACAGTGGTGCACTGTGGGATACCGCCCGGAGGCCAATACCGTCGATTTGCGGCCACACTAACCCTAATCCGATATGGTAATACCGATTTTAGCACTACTACTCTCATCGGGGAGGAGTACAGAAACTGATTTAAAGAGCCCTTTATATCAATATAAAGGGCCTCGTAGTGTGGACAGGTACAGCGTTAAATTGGTTTAACGTTGCTAAAATGGGTTTAAATGCGTAGTGTAGACCAAGCCTAAGTCAGAGACTGGGCTTAGTATGTAATGTAGACATACCTTAAGTGATTTGCCCAAAGTCAGAAAGCAGGCCAGTGGCAGAGTCAGAAATTGAACCCAGTTTTCCTGACATCCAGTTCAGTTTCCTATCCACTGAATTCTGGTGCGTTTAGGGCCTAAGCTGTAGCCACAGCTTCATCCTGTATTCATATCTAAAAATATACACTTATGGCATATGTTCTAAAAATACTGGGCCAGATTCATGCCTGATGCATCTCATCTGCTTTCTGCGCAGCTGCAGCAGGGATAGATTTGTCTATGATGCCCAGAACTGTTGGAATGTTAATATTTTTTTTTAATAATTTCTCTCGGTCTACAATTACATCTTTGTCAGAAAGTAAAAATATCTCAAAAGCAAAGGGGATTAATCTCAGACACTGTTCTCAAACAGTTTTAGTTAGGTAGTTTCTGGAACTCTATCATTTCTGTTCTTTCTTTTTGAAGCTGGTTAAATTTTCCCTGAGGCTAACATTTTATATCCAGAGTAAATCTTGCTAAAATTAAGAAACAGAACATACAGCTGCCCTTATTCCTGGCCCACAGATGTTACCAAAATCTGATTAAAAATCTCCTGCTGCACCTTTTCATTAGTGTAATAATCATTTTTGCCTAATATCTGGCAGTGAATGGGTAGTGGAGGTGGAAAAGAAAGTGAAAATATGAGGTTTTGATGATCAGCATCCTTGAAAGGGCTCACTGAACCTAGTGGGAGAAATGAGGACTTGGGATAATCCATGTGCTGAAATATTTTTGCTTCTTTTTCTAGAAAATGTGCAATTTGGTCAGGCAGAAAAAATTGAACAGCGCCTTCCAAGCAATAAATCACTGGATTGCTGGTGACATTCATACAATGCGGATATAGTGTTAACTGTATGAGTCAGACAGCCCTTACTGCACTCAGCCTGTTCCTAGGAGGTGACCTTGCCACGGTGTAGTAATCAATCATTCTGGCACAGGACACACTGTTTTTGTTTAATATTACACTATTGGAATATATAGTAAACAAAGTGCAAAGGAAATTTTGAAAGCAAGCACTATATAAGGTGCTCTGTAATATTCTGCAGCCTGAAGAGTGCCAACGGCATGCTTTGTTCTCTGTGTGTGCTTAAGTTTACTAACTTTAGACTGTTAGCATCAGCAAAGCATATGCAACTATACTCAAATACTTCAACTGTCTGAACAGCTCAAGAGGAACAATTCAATGGAAATATGAAGTTAGGATTACAAAAAAGATTTACTACCATACCCACTGCAGTCTAACATTTCTTATTTTGGCACTTTTATACAGCATATATGTCATGATTTTCCCAGCCAACTGACAAAAGAATTACATCCCAAACTGCCTGAAAAAAAATTAAGCAAACAAATCTTAATTAACTAGTAAAATCTCTTTTATTTTGTGATAAGATAAGCATTGCTAGCTAATATTGCTTATATTCAAGAGGTTATATTGTATTTGCATGTATGAGTTATAGCACAGGCCAGTTAATTCATGGAGTTTGATGTCAGTGCAGGAAGACAAAGACAAATTCTTGGAAATGAAGGTTCTGTAGTGAAATATATTTTGTTATTACTATTTCACATATGGTAGATGATATTGTGGTAACTGAGTATAAAAAAGCCACCATATCAGTAGCATTTATACCCAGCTTGGACTCACTTTTCACAGGTGTGAATCACTACACACAATCTGCAAGTGATGGAGAATCAAACCTGCCATGTTTAGGACATTATTAAAATACCATCATAGTAGCCTTCTGGAGATGTTCAAAACTTCCCCTTTGCTAAGGGATCAGCTGTGGACTGTGAGGAGTCCCTTCCCCAGCTTGCCTGAAGGAGCCCACATACTGCACCATCCCTTTGGGGCAACCTACTGCTCCTAACAACCACAGTTGATTCCATGAAATGGTGCTGGGACTGTGGAGCCAGGGCTCTGCCTCCTCCTGATCCTTACTTAGCCATTTTGAAAGACGTTCAACCCCAAAGTACTAGCTGTGAGTGCCCAGGCCATAGGTATTTGAGGAAGAAGAAAACCTCCTCGTACTCTTCTCCACTGCATTAATGAATTTATCTGGTTTTCCTCTGTGTCGCAATTCTTTAGGCAGATAGGATATGCTGTCACCACAGCTCATCCACATTATGCTGTAATTGTTCATAACCCTAACACTGAATAGATCAGGAGGTATTTCAGTCTCTGTATCCAAATGCTGCTGTTTGTACTTGAGGTTGAGGAAAGGCAATCCAGTCTCTGAAAAGTTACTGAGGTGTATTGACAACAAGAACTATATTAACAATAGCCAAACCTAATGTGGATGAAGTCATGTTCAAATCTGGAGCCACAATCCTTGGCTTCTGCTGAGCTGTGCTCAGCACAGGACCCATGAAGGAAAAAGCAGGAAATGTAGCTAAATGCTCCCCTAGTTTGTTCAGCCTCTGCGTAAGATGCAGCTGAAAATAAGTACACTGAGCATTCTAGAAATTGCTGAAGTCAGTGAAATTATTCTCTGAGTTTACATGAGTGTAGCTGAAAGCAGATTTTTGGCTAGTATTAGGGAAAAACACCAAATCAAATATATTTCCTAACTGAGACATTTATTTTGCAATAAAGTTCTTGGCTATAACATATTTTTGTTCACCTGCCATCAATGCTAAATAACAGGCTGATGTTATTTTCCTGGAACAAAACCTCTTGAGATATTTGTCAGTTACACTGAAAGTTTTTAAATAGATTTTTACAATGTATTAGTTTCAATAGCCATTGCAGTTACTTGCTGTTATTGTCCAGTAATTGTGAAGACAAATACTGTTAGATGCTTGATATTTTATATCATCTTCATTTATTTCTATATATAATCTTAGTTGTCTAATGTTTTTTTCACATAGCTTCTTTAAAAGAAATGTAGCCAGACAGAAATGGAATCTTCTGTTATATATGACTATTGTGTATATAACTGCAGGCTTAGAAGAATGGCAATGGTTAGTTTTTATAAGATATCATGCAGTAATAGCCATTATTTTATAAGTTCTAATTATATTTTAAATACTTACTCTTTAGGTTAACCAAAACAAAAGAGGTCCAGCATGACAGAGAAGTACATTGATAGGCTAACCTGTATACAAATACTATAAAATCCCTTATATGTGCCTTCACGGAATCACATTACATACCTATTGCAGTGTTTCAAATCATTTGGGAATGATCATTTTCGCTCCAGTACCATTGCAGTGTACCACCTCCTATAACAATAATGGGTGTCAGGTACTGTTTGGACTAGACAGGATTAAGCTATCACCCCCCTGCTGTGTGTTAATTTATTGCTTCAGACATTTTCATATCTGATTCATTTTCACCCACTCTGCTGCTGTTCCACAAAGTTCTCAGTCTCTGCCAGTCTCGGTATCATTTGAGCTGAGAATACCTGGCACCGTGAAATGGCTTTCTTCTCAGTGCATGGCTCAGGTATGATCCTTAGAGAGAGCAACTGTGCTCTCCCTGTAGAACAGGGGAATAGAATGCAGCTCTCTGTGCACAAACATATCAAAGCAATATGCTTAGGTGTGACACAAAAGCCAAAATATTAGTTTTTTAGTAAACAAGAAAGGAAATTGTGATGCTGTTTGAGATCCCAGTGCTAGACATCTTTGGGTAATAGTGTTATTTCCTCATGAAAATACAGGGTCACAGCAGTACAGAAACTACATCAAAAATTTGTTTTTTTTTCCTCTTGGTTTTGTTTAGTGATTATGTAGAACCTGCTGAAAAGGTGTTTATTTCTGTTTGTAAATTGAATGCGCTGGGTGTTTTTTCCAGCTTTGCCCGAGGCTCTGTTGGATATGTTGATGGAGTTGGAAGCAGAGTTAGACACTAGAGGAGTATATAGAGAAAGAACTCGAACAGAAAACAGAGCTGTATTTTGTCATTTCATACCTCTCAGAAGTCCCACTATGTGAGGTAAAAAAAGCGAGTTAATACACAACGTTAAATGGGACGGGTGAAGTAAAAAGAAATGTAAGAAAATAAAGAAATACTGTGTTTTAGCCACTCAGGGTCCTCTGCAGCCTACAATTGCTGTGTAGGACCCAGATATGGGAAGCCTCTTGAACTATGCAGTATGGAGGATGTTCCAGCTCCAAAATGGGGTTGCTTTTCTCTCCTCAGCTACATAGAGGAAAATCAGGCCTTTCCAAGCCAGCCTCCTTCCCTAGGGTGGAACCTCTTACTCCCCAGGGGGCAATAGTAATCTCTGCACCCTTTGTGGCCATAGTGAGCCTGGAGAGGGCTTGAAGAGGGTCTGAATGGGATTAGTGCTATCCATTTGCTGAACAATATAAAATCTCCCATCTGTGGAGGAGCTGCATAATGCCTGTTGGCTGAAACATTAGGTGATGGGTTTTTGTATAACTATATATAAAACTACACCTATATCTCAGAGATGAGACTAAGGTGCAAAATATGTATCTGGGAGTGTTTGGATTTGGGGTTCTGATTTATCCCATTATGGTACTGACTGTGGCATGAAAGCACAGGCTTGAACTTGGAGATGACTTACAGCTGCACCACTCTTCGGGGGCTTCTGGGAGACATTGGGCACAGGGAGGAATGATGCCTTCTGGAGCTCCCTGAGAGCTGCAGTATTATTCCTTACCTCTAACTGCTAGAAGCTGGGACTGGATGACAACGGATGGATCACTCAGTAAATTACCCTGTTCTGTTTACTCCCTCTGAAGCATCTGGATGGCCACTATTGGAAGTCAGGATACAGGCTAGATGGACCCTTGGTGTGACTCAGTATGGCCATTCTTATGTTCTTAGAAGCATGCACCATGTTCTCCCGTTTCACTAGGCTGCTCTGTCTTGGCCCTGCCTCCTTCCAATCCTTTGCCCCAACTTTTGGGGTGGCTTATGCTTTGGGGTGGGGGGTGCTAGCCCAAAGCTGTTTTCTTGCACAGGAGAGTTTTGGAGCTGCAGTTGTGCTTGGCCCCTCAGTCTGAATCTCAGACCGCCTCTCCAAAGTTTTCAGGGTGCTGGCTATTGGGTTACAATTAGTTTGGGTCCATTCCTAATATTTTTCTCTTTCCCTGCCTATCTCTGGGCCTTTCCTGAATTTTGAGTGTGGCTTCTTGTTGGAATATATACAGTTAAAGTTCACTCTGAACTTTGGCTCTATCCCTCGTGTCTCTGCATTAAGGACTTGATTATTCACCACTGAAGACTATGGCAATTTTGCCACTGATTTCAGTGTGAGCAGGATCAGGCCATAAGATTCCACCCACATCCTTCCACCCCACTTCACTGCCTAGCACCTTGTTTAGTCATTGACACCTTTACCAAGTGGATGTACACTGCTACCAAATTGGAATGGTTCTTTTACACTCAACGACACACAGTTGAGAATCAGTATATAGGCACCTACATATATATAATTTACACATATATTATACACACATATAAATTCTGCCATGCCATACTATTGAATTTCCAGTAAGTTGGCAGACTAAAGTGATTTTTAACACTTATCTATTGGATTTATGATTTCTGTGTCATCCACCCTGCTTCTGACATTAGGAAATTTTCAACATGAAGGAATCATTCAATGATTTTTTTAACTACACTATAAAACATTTTAGTCTTTCTTTCTTTCTTTCTGAAATCCATAAATGACTAATTTAATCACAGCCTTACAGTAGAAATACTGACTTTCTTCTGCTAATTATATGGCAGTGTTTTGATATTTTAAATCATTTTGATTTGTTAGAACAGGTGGGTAATGAACTATAGGCACAAGTCATCAAAGGCCAGAGTGTGGCCTGTAGCTCCATGAGCAGATGGAACTCTCCATGCTTGGATCTTCTGCCCCATGCCAAGCCATGCAAGGGCCCAGATATCAGCCTTCACATCACTTCACTGCCCTTGTGAGCTGCGGAAGAGCTTTGTGTGGGCCTTGGAATCTCCAAGTGAAGAGAGGGGAAGGACAGGGATGTGTCTGAGGGACTGTCATAAACAGATGATTAAGGGTTAATGTCTCTTTTACCTGTAAAGGATTAAGAAGCTCAGTAACCTGGCTGAATCTAAGGCTGGGGAGGGGTCCCTTTGGTCTATAGGAATCTGAATACCCTGTAAAGGTTTTTGGGGGAACAGAAAGTGTGCCAGACACTAAATTCTGGCTGGTGGCAGCGTACCAGATTTAAGCTAGTAATTAAGCTTAAAAGTGTTCATGCAGGTCCCCACTTTTTGTACCCTAAAGTTCAAAGTGGGGGGAAAAACCTTGACATGGTGAGCAGCGGTTAGGATTCTTAGGAACCAAAAGCCAGTAGGACTTTTTTTCTCTCCTTTCTAGCTGCTTGGAAAGCAGCCTGAGGGCAGACGTGTTAAGTTTTTTAACAAGGGTCTTTGTTAAGAGGAGGTTTCAAGCTGTGAGCCAGCAGACAGCCAGCAAAAAGCATTTACAAGTTAAATTGTTTTTTTTTCTTTCTACCTCTGGGGTATAGCTAGTTAGAAAATCTCTGTTAACCAAGCAGTCCTGAGTTGAAGCATCCCAGTCAGTAAGCTGCAGGGGGGTGCGGCCTGCACAAGAAAAAAAAATGAGTGCCAAAAAAGCAGTTAAACAAGAAATGGCTAGGCTGGAAGCAGAAGAGAAAGCCAAAGAGGCTGACCACAGGAGAGCTATAGAGATAAAAGAAAAAGAGCTGGAGATGAAACAAAAAGAGATAGAGATAAAAGAAGAAGAGATGGAAGAGAGGGAAAGAGAGAGAAAGCATGAACTGGACTTAGCACAGGCTAAGCAGGATGGACCAACCAACCCTAACAACCCTTCTCCAGGTACTGTTTCCCATCCCAGAAAATTTCCCGCCTACAAGGCAGGTGATGATACTGAGGCCTTCTTAGAAAATTTTGAAAGGACCTGCCATGGGTACAGGATCCCTACAAACCAGTACATGATAGAGCTAAGGCCACAGCTCAGTGGACCCTTAGCAGAGGTGGCAGCTGAAATGCCTAAAGAACACATGAATGATTATGAACTTTTTCAAACCAAGGCCAGAATCAGAATGGGGCTAACACCTGAGCATGCCCATCAGCGGTTCAGGGCCCTAAAGTGGAAACCAGATGTGTCATTTACCCGACACGCCTACCACATTGGAAAGAATTGGAATGCCTGGATATCAGGAGCAAATGTTAACTCTCTGGAAGAGCTGTCCCTCCTAATGCAAATGGAACAGTTCTTTGAGAGTGTTCCTGAGGAAATAGAAAGGTACATCCTAGATGGGAAGCCCAAAACTGTAACCAAGGCGGGGGAGATTGGAGCCAGATGGGTGGAAGTGGCAGAAAAGAAAAAAGCTACTAGCAAGGGGAGCGAATATCACAGGGGGCAAACCAAAAATAAACCCTATCACCGAGGGCAACCCAAGACCCCACCTACAACCCAAGGAAAGCACCAGACACCCTATTGTCCCACCTCGCCAGTCTCCAGCAACCCATCTCGGCCCAGTGACCAGTCAGCTGGGCGATGTTTTAAATGTAATGAACTGGGACATATAAAGGCCAACTGCCCCAAGAACCCCAACCGAGTGCAGTTCATTACACCACCATCACACCAAAGATCCCCAGGCCCAGACGCCTTTCAAATACCCTCGGAGCAAAGGGAAACCTTGAGAGTGGGCGGAAAAAAGGTTATCGCATGGAGAGATACGGGGGCACAAGTGTCAGCTATCCACCAATCCTTAGTGGACCCCAAATTCATCAACCCAGAGGCCCAAGTGACAATTTACCCATTCATGTCAAAATCTGTAAACTTGCCTACAGCTGAACTGCCTGTCCAGTACAAGGGCTGGTCAGGAATGTGGACTTTTGCAGTCTATGACAATTATCCCATCCCCATGCTACTGGGGGAAGACTTGGCCAACCAGGTGAAGCGGGCCAAGAGGGTGGGAATGGTTACACACAGCCAAGCCAGGCAAGCTTCCAGACCCATCCCTGTTCCTGAGCTGTCCACAAGGGCCCCGTCTGTGTTACCAGAGACCCAGACAGAGGTAGTGGACCCGGATCCCCTGCCAACGACTGCAACAGCCCCAGTGCATCCAGTCCTAGAACCGGAACTGGAAAAGCAACCAGCACCAGAACTGTTGCCAGCCCTGACGCCAGCGCTTGCAAACCCATCTCCAACCCCAAAGCCAGACGGCACTAGCGGGCCTGAACTGGCAGAAGCAGCAGACAACCCTACCCAAGAGGCTCAGCCAGAGCCTGAAATATCGCATAGTGCACCAGCGGAAAGTGGTTCACCATCAGCGGAAACAACCCCATCACCCACATCGCTTCCAGAGGGACCAAGCCCAAGTCCACAGTCTAAGGAGGAACTGGTGTCTCCAGCATCAAGGGAATAGTTCCAGACTGAGCAGGAAGCAGATGACAGCCTTCAGAAAGCTTGGGCGATGGCATGGAGCACCCCACCGCCTCTCAGCTCTTCTAACCGATCCCGGTTTGTTGTAGAACAAGGACTTTTATACAAGGAGACTCTTTCTGGTGGACACCAGGAGGACTGGCATCCTCAAAAACAGATGGTAGTTCCAACTAAGTATCGGGGAAAGCTCTTAAGCTTACCCCATGATCATCCCAGTGGCCATTCTGGGGTGAACAGAACCAAAGACAGGTTGGGGAAGTCCTTCCACTGGGAGGGAATGGGCAAGGACGTTGCTAATTATGTCCAGTCTTGTGAGGTGTGCCAAAGAATGGGAAAGCCTCAAGACCAGGTCAAAGCCCCTCTCCAGCCACTCCCCATAATTGAGGTCCCATTTCAGTGAGTTAGCTGTGGACATTCTGGGTCCTTTCCCAAAAAAGACCCCCAGAGGAAAGCAGTACATACTGACTTTCGTGGACTTTGCTGCCCACTGGCCAGAAGCAGTAACTCTAAGCAACACCAGGGCTAAAACTGTATGCCAGGCCTTAACAGACATTTTCGCCAGGGTAGGTTGGCCCTCCGACATCCTTACAGATTCAGGAACTAATTTCCTGGCAGGGACGATGAAAAATCTGTGGGAAGCTCATGGGGTGAATCACTTGGTTGCCACCCCTTACCACCATCAAACCAATGGCCTGGTGGAGAGGTTTAATGGAACTTTGGGGGCCATGATACGTAAATTCATAAATGAACACTCCAATGATTGGGACCTAGTGTTGCAGCAGTTGCTTTTTGCCTACAGGGCTGTACCACATCCCAGTTTGGGGTTTTCACCATTTGAACTTGTGTATGGCCACGAGGTTAAGGGGCCATTACAGTTGGTGAAGCAGCAATGGGAGGGGTTTACGCCTTCTCCAGGAACTAACATTCTGGACTTTGTAAGCAACCTACAAAGCACCCTCCAACACTCTTTAGCCCTTGCTAAAGGATGCTCAGGAAGAGCAAAAGGCCTGGTATGATAAACATACCAGAAAGCGTTCCTTCAAAGTAGGAGACCAGGTTATGGTCTTGAAGGCGCAACAGGCCCATAAGATGGAAGTGTCATGGGAAGGGCCATTCACGGTCCAAGAGCCCTTAGGAGCTGTTAACTATCTCATAGCATTTCCCACCTCAACCCTAAAGCCTAAAGTGTACCATGTTAATTCTATCAAGCCCTTTTATTCCAGAGACTTAAAGGTTTGTCAGTTTACAGCCCAGGGAGAAGATGATGCTGAGTGGCCTGAAGGTGTCTACTATGAAGGAAAAAGTGACGGTGGCGTGGAAGAGGTGAGCCTCTCCACAACCTTGGAACGTCTGCAATGGCAACAGATAAAGAAGCTGTGCACTAGCTTTGCCCCATTGTTCTCAGCCACCCTAGGACGGACTGAACAGGCATACCACTCCATTGACACAGGTAATGCTCACCCAGTTAGAACCCCACCCTACCGGGTGTCTCCTCATACCCAAACTGCTATAGAACGGGAGATCCAAAACATGCTACAGATGGGTATAATCTGCCCCTCTACCAGTGCATGGGCATCTCCGGTGGTTCTAGTACCCAAACCAGATGGGGAAATACGCTTTTGCATGGACTACTGTAAGCTAAATGCTATAACTCATCCCAACAACTATCCAATCCCATGCATGAGCTATTGGAGAAATTGGGATGTGCTAGATGAACCCGCCAAAGAAAGGTCAGCCTTCATCACCCATGCAGGGGTATATGAACTTAATGTGCTTCCTTTCAGGCTGCGAAATGCACCCGCCACCTTCCAAAGACTTGTAGATGGTCTCCTAGCAGGATTGGGAGAATATGCAGTTGCCTACCTCGATGATGTGGCCATTTTTTCTGATTCATGGGCAGAACACCTCGAACACCTGGAAAAAGTCTTTGAGCACATCAGGCAGGCAGGGCTAACTGTTAAGGCTAAAAAGTGTCAAACAGGCCAAAACAGAGTGACTTACTTTGGACACCAGGTGAAAAAGAATGCTACACCATTGTATATGCCCTGGAAAAGCTATGCCCATATGTTTGGGGACAGCGTTTCCAGCTACAAACTGACCATGCAGCACTAAAATGGCTTCATACTGCCAAGGGAAACAACAAAAAACTGCTTCGATGGAGTTTAGCTCTCCAAGATTTTGATTTTGAAATTCAACACATTTCAGGAGCTTCTAACAAAGTAGCTGATGCACTCTCCCATGAAAGTTTCCCAGAATCAACTGGTTAAAAATTGTCCTTAAAATGTGAAAAGTCTTGTAGTTTACATAACTAGTAGTATATGTAAAGGTGCATGTGTTTTATTAATCTGTTTATTCTAAAGTTCTAGAAAGAAATCACTGTCAGTGTGGTTCCACACTGTCTGAGATTTGGGGGGCGTGTCATAAACAGATGATTAAGGGTTAATGTCTCTTTTACCTGTAAAGGGTTAAGAAGCTCAGTAACCTGGCTGACGCCTGACCAGAGAACCAACAGGGGGACAAGATACTTTCAAATCCTGGCGGAGGGAAGTCTTTGTTTGTGCTTTTTTTTTTTGTTCGTTGTTCGCTCTTGGGGCTAAGAGGGACCAGACGTACATCCAGACTTTCCCAATCTTTCTGAATCAGTCTTTCGTGTTTCAAAAGTGTAAGTAATAGCCAGGCAAGGCGGATTAGTCTTATGTTTGTTTTCTTAACTTGTAAATGTGTCTTTTTGCTGGAAGGATTTTTACCTCTGTTTGCTGTAACTTTGAATCTAGGGCGGGGGGGGGCGGTCCCTCTGGTCTATAGGAATCTGAATACCCTGTAAAGCATTTTCCATCCTGATTTTACAGAGAAATTTTTACCTTTTATTTTTTTTAATGAAAAGCTTTCTTTTTAGGAAACTGATTAATTTTTCCTTGTTTTAAAACTAAGGGATTGAGTCTAAACTCACCAGGGACTGGTGGGGGGAAAGGAACGGGGATGGTTAATTCCTCCTTGTTTTAAGATCTAAGAAGTTTGGATCGGTGTGAAGCCTCTCAAGGCAACCCAGGGAGGGGAAAGTCTGGGGGGGAAAGGAGGAGGATGGTTAATTTCTCCTTGGTTTAAGACCCAAGGGGTTTGGGTCTGGTTTCCCCAGGGAAAGTTTTTGGGGGAACAGAAAGTGTGCCAGACACTAAATTCTGGCTGGTGGCAGAGTACCAGATTTAAGCTAGTTATTAAGCTTAAAAGTGTTCATACAGGTCCCCAATTTTTGTACCCTAAAGTTCAAAGTGGGGGAAAAAACCTGGACAGGGACACACATAACTTGGGAGTCCTGGATTAGCTCTCCATTCTGTGCTATGCAGCTAGTATCTACCTCTTATAAAAGGGGCAGTCCAGAGGTAGTTGCTGCCTGGAGAAGCCCTCTCAACACAGTTTATGTATAGTTATGCTGCTAAAATAGCCTGCACGGGACTGGGAGTAGCACAAAGAGATTTGGATCTCCATATCCTTTGATGGAAGAATTTGAAAAAAACTGTGAGGGCAACTCCCCCACAGGATACCTTCCCAGGCATCTTCCCTATGAGAAGGTCCCAAGGCTCTAAGTACAGCAACTCCCAGAATGACTTGCAGAAAATATTGCCACTCATCTAGGAGAAGTTGCTATATATTGGGGTTAAGATGGCAGAAAGCTTGATCAATTTTTAGTGTATTAATGGAGAACTAAGAATGAAGTCTCAGTCTTACCAGTTATTATTGAAGTTCAGTGTTCCAGCATGGCACCCTCAAGTTATCTTCAAAAAACCTCCCTTTGTCTTCCAAGTTGGGGATATTCAGAAGCTCCAGGATAGGAGAGCTCTTAAACTACCACAGCACTGATTTGCTACTGACAAATCAGGTTCAAGGCTGCCCTGAAAAATCTTGACAGGCCACAGGGACTGTGGTGGTGAGTGAGCCTTCCTTCCTCCAAAGCCTGTCCAACTCAAACCCAGTTTAATTGCAAAGGTACACCACGCTGGGTGGTTTGCGGAAGCCAGCATGAGTGCAGGGCTTATGTCTTTGTAAAAGTACTCTCTCTCTGAAGGCTCTGGCTAATTAAAACCATAACATATTTTAGTCATTTTACTTTTTTCATCTTAAACTTGTATATTTGTGGAGATTTCCTGGTTTCTAACCAAGCTGAGTATTGTTTGTCTATGTCAGCAGCAGCAGCAAAGCACAGCACATCAGGGACTGCACAGTACTGCCTGTATTGACTGAGCATGAGGCATAGATTTTTCTTTTCATATGTCATTTGCAACTTGCAGCAGTGCTTCAGAAGTGACATAACCTTCTCCTGCGTGCTTGAAAGCTGCAGATTGGTCTGAGCCAAACCCTGGTTCTGAACAATCCCAAAAATGGAAGTGCAAAATCTGGATCAGAATCTAAACCTTTCCAAAGTGCAGGGTGTTTGGATTTAATGTTTTGATATATCCCCTTGTGAAGATAGCATTCACCCACAAATGCATATCCATGCTTCGGGTTTGTTTGTGATATGAGCTGTTAGCACAAATCATTCTATAATCCTATGCCTTGGGTTGTTTAAGAGCATGAGTACATAATGTGGTATATTCAGGTATGCTTTCTTTGGGTTCAAAATGTGTGTCTGCAGCCTCCTAGACATATTGGACACACCCATTATCAAGAACACCATAGCTAAAATCGTGGTCCCATTGAACTCAATGGGAATTCTCAGTGGAGCAGGGATTTCATGCCATGTCTTTTCAGTTTTCCACATATTTCTCTTTTTTGCATAGTAGTGATCTATAACCTAGTAAAGCCTCATCAAACAAGTGCCTTGGCATTTTAGTGTGGAACTAAACTCAATCTCACTCTCAAATATAATGAAAGAGCTTAACTTGCACAAAGAGAATGTTAATGTGGGTTCCACTCACACAGACTCTGCAGGATCTTCTGGTCTATCAATCAAATCTGAGTTAGGTCTTCTCCTACAGTGCCATCATCTTAAAAATGTAGCTGGTCTACCGATCCTGCAAGATCTTTCACCATAGCTCTTACAAAGTCGCCAAGATGCTCCACCTGCCTGCCATCTTGGATCACCTTCCTGAGACACTAGAATGACAAACTAGTTTTTAAATAAAAACTGAGCATATTAAAGCTTCTTGAAGAGCCATGTTGGGGCTTATCTGCAGGTTCCCCTTGGCAAGGGAAGCCTTACTTGCCTCCAGTGGCTGTGTTAACTTGAAGGTTGCTAAGCCGTCCTTTGGACAGGGAGACAGAGAGCTCCTGCCTCTTCACCAGCCAGCTCCCAACTGAGCCAAACTCTCTGCTTTTCTTCTGCCTCTATGGCTGGCATTGGCTGCAAGTATAGCGGAGTGGGGCTAGCTGAACCTTTTCTTTAACACCCACTGTGCTGGGTGGAAGTTTCTCTGCTGCATCACAGAGTGTGATAGTGTCTTAGAATTAATAGTAGGGGTCAGCCTTCAGCTCTTTTCAAGTTGTATTTAGTTCAGAGAAACAGCCAAAACTTTAGCTCTTTAACAAGATTACATCCAAACCAATCTTACCTGGAAATCTGACAAGATCCAACTTTCTTATGAATTTTCTGTACTTTCTAGTACTGAAAGAATCTGCAGAGAATGAAATTCTACAAAAACAGCCTCTCACTCTATTTTTGGTACGTCCTGTTCTGGTCAAAACCAGGAAGTGAAAACAATTAACCTTTGACTTCTGATTTGTAGGAAACTGCAGATCAGGTCTGATTTTATCCAAACAGTTTTGTCTTTTCCTACTGCAAGACTGGTCTGTGTGCAGTGATAGAAGATGTAATATGGAGGGCCAAAAAAATAAATAAATCACATTTTGGACCTGTGCCTTCAACACTCAAATAACATCAATCTTTTGGCCACCCAGACTCATTAGTTTCTCTCTCCTGTTTTCACTGGAGCATGTGTTTTCCCTCTAAGTGACATTTCAACATCAGTGTCCCCAAGGATGAACTCTCCCTCACTTCACTGACACTTGTGGCTCAGTTCCTGGATCAATGTAAGAAGAATCTGCCACACTGAAGATTATTTTTTTCCCCAGTGTGGCACCATTGGCAAAGTAGGGATAATGACACTGCTTGAAACAGATTGTGATTCAAAATCTCAGTGGATTTCTGCAATGGTCATTTACCAAGACAGTTTTTGTCTTCCAAGTGCAAGCTGACACAGACCCTTAGAAGTATTACACACACAAAACATAATGGTATTAAGGTTGCAAAGTCAAGCCCTCAAAAATTAGGATGTGACAGAATTAATTCTACCATTTCCCAACTTTTGAGTGCTTGACTTTACAACCTTAACATTCTTTTAATGTTGTTTTTTGTATATAACTTCGCAAGTTTATTTAAAGGGGGGGAAAAATCTGTTATGTGCAAATGTAACAAACCCCAATCAAGCATCTTCAACAAGGTTTGAATTCTGGATCTTCAGCACTGCAGCACAGACCTTGTCCACTTGAGGCTGTTACTGTAGAGTAGGCTGTTACCAACTGTAGACCAGATATTAATGGACACATACTACACTGAAACAGTTGGTTGTATATGCATAAATACCCCATTTCACTGACATATAATTTTTAAACTAATCTTTGGGGGGGTCTGACTCATGATTTTTGAATGTTTGGGGTTTGTGAGAGTACACCACCCCCATTGACACTTGCATTTTCCATTATACCAGCCTCTGCAACCCAGCTAGTGAAATGTTATCCTCTCTTTCAAATATATTTGTGAACGAATGTAGAGATCTGACTTCTGACTAGACAGTAGAAGTTATAATAGAGTTCAGACTCAGAATCAGGTAGTTTTGGACAACATTTACCCCTGTGTTCTTGGGCACCTCTATCTGCCTGATTTGATTTTCAGCAAGGAGCAGCCAATTACAGGGACCACCTGCACTATTTTTGCTGCCAGCTACATAATGATTGGGCTCAGTGTTTATTTATTTATGGCCAATATTTGCCCCCTTTGTCCAGTATTTCATGTTTTGCAATAACTACAGATGGCTTTACAGTAAATAGTGCAGCATATATATACAGGTGATCACTATGGTCTAGAGAAGTGACAGTCTGTCCTTTGAACTTCTCTCCCCTCTAGCGGGTACTGGGACACTGGGTTCTATCTTTGAAGTTTCTTTAGCTCTTTATGGTGGATGTCTCTATGACCACGGACATGAGCCCAGAGTTGTCCTTTATTGCATGGGACGTAGAATGAGAACACTGCTGAGAACATAAGAACGGTCATAGTGGGTCAGACCAATGGTCATTTAGCCTTCAGAGGGAATGAAAAGAACAGGTAACCATCAAGAGATCCATCCCCTGTCACCCATTCCTACCTTCTGGCAAATAGAGGCTAGGGACACAAGTTCAGAGCATGATTTTGCATCCCTGCCCATCCTGACTAATGTCCATTGATGGACCTATCCTTCATGAACTTATCTAGTTCTTTTATGAACCCTGTTATAGCCTTGGCCTTCACAACATCCTCTGGCAAAGAGTTCCACAGGCTGACTCTGTGTTTTGTGAAGAAATACTTCCTTTTGTTTGTTTTAAACCTGCTGCCTATTAATTTCATTTGGTGACCCCTAGCTCTTCTGTTATGAGAAGGAGTAAATAACACTTCCTTATTCACTTTCTTCACACCAGTCATGATTTTATAGATCTCTGTCTTATCCCCCTTTAGATCTGAGCTAACGTGGATTAATTCCAGTATAATGTGATTTGTAGTAAACCTTTAGCCAAATTCATTGCTGTAGTCAGCCAGGAACACATGACTGAGTTTGAATAAAATAAGAAACAACACAAACTTTCATCCCAAACTAGAATTCTCTGATTTTTCTGAAGGTTGAAAAAATCCCATGGACTTCAATTAACTCTCCTCATTCCTTCTCCTCCAATTCCTCCTGTCCTCACCCCCCTCTTGCCTCCTGCAATTACTATCGTTCTCACTTACATTGCCTCTCACCTATTCTCTACACTCTATTCATTCTCTCACTCCCCTTTTCACTCTCTCTCCTAATCTAGTATCCTTTCCCCATACTCCCTCTTCCTCTCTTCTTCACTTACTTCTTCCTATGCAACTTGTTCCCTCTTTACTCTCTTCTTCCCCCGTTGATCCTATCTTTGCCCCCTCTTCCTTCTTCCCACTCTATTCTCTATATATCTTCCTTGTTTTATTCTTTCTCCTTCCCTCATTCTCATCTTATTCTCTCCCCTGTGCTGATCTTTCCCTCTTGCTCATCCCATTTATCTCCATGCACACTGTCCCTGCTTCCTCATTCTCTCCACTTAAAGGAGAATGGCCCCTGGATCTCTGCTCCCTTCCCTCCCACAGAGATGTCTTGCTCTCTCTCAGGCCTGGTGGGTGGGAAGAAATGTGAGATCTTCACACTCCTCCCTTCACACACTCAGTGGGGACCTGCTGTGAGAGACAGGGCACACACTGAGGGCAGAGTGGGGAGCTGTAGCTTTGATCTAAGTTCCCATTGCTCTCCCTGCTCAGAGAGAGGAACAGGGAGCTTGGATCCAAACTCCCAGTGTCCAGCTGCACCAGCCAGCAGACTTTGCTGAGCAGCACTTTCTGAATGCTGTACAGAGGGTGCCTGTGCAGGCATGCACCTTACAGGGAACTCTCATTTGCAAGCTTTCTGAACATATTAGGAGGATACTTGAACTCAATCCCTTCTCTAAACTTACCTTAATCTGTAGTAATCAACACCAGTATGGAAAGGTATATGCACCATTAACTACAATTTACATGTGATAATACATTGTTTTTCTTCATTAGAATTTTCATCCTTTCCTGGGTCCGAAAGCTTCCTAACATAGATTTTCCTAGTGAATGCTCAGACAGCTGATAGCTGCCACCAGTCCTCCTTAGTCTTCTTTGTGTACACAGTGTAATCTGCCTCCCTTTTGCTGGACTTCAAAGATGATGGATCAGATTTTCCATTAACACCAGTGTAACTCATTTTTCAATGAAGTTCTGATTTACATAGGGGACAGTGAGAGAAGAATCAGGCATATGATATCTGGAAGAGGTGATAAGAGAGGAATTGTCTGAGTAACAAATTGTTACCAATGAAAAATCAAAGACCAATTGATACCTTGGAACAGGGGCAGAAGCTGGATGGGGATAGGGCACACACAACTAAGAAGAGCTAATGAAAACCACAGAAATATTATTTTTTAACTGGTTTCATTCCCAAGGGGAAACACTATGCGTATTTAGCAGTGTGGGAATTAAAACAATTAACAGTCATGGGGCTTAACTACATACACCCTCATATATCTCATGTTAAAAAAGTTTTTGGAAAACAGGAAATACAACAGATCCCCACACATCATTACAGGATAAACATGAGACTGGCATATGTTTAGAGTTGACAAAGAAACATATATAGAAATGTGTGTGGACTTCCACACATTTTCCACACGAGGTATTAGGAAGAGCATTTTTCTCCAGTTACCTCACTGTTTATGCTATTATGCTGTTGCTTCAGTCTCACAAGTCTGCAGTCTTACTGATTGTTATACCTGCTCTGCTGCTTTTGTGTCCTCTGAAAGATCTGTCTCAGATTGAGTGGAGGTGGGGATGGCTGTTTGATAGAAGTAGGGACTCCATAGTAAAAATTAACTCTAGGTATTATGTTTCTTAGTATTTTCACAGTTACTGTGGTGAGTTAGAGGGCTAGATCATTAATTGTGTTAAAGCAGTGCTTGTCACCATTGAGGAGAGGGGCCAAAGGTGGCTTTATGCCATCTTTCCTCACTCCACCCTTGTATTGGGGATTGTCAGGGTTTGCTCAGTTCCCAGCTCAATTCCAAACAGCCTTACAGTGCACTAAACACCTTACAGCATCTGTGGGGTAAGTGACTGTCTGCAGTGTTTGTGTTTGTGTTTGGGGGTTACTTGCTGTGTGCTGAGCTTGTGTTTGTCAGTCTGTTTGGTTTGTTTGTTTGAAGGACCGTGTGCTGTAGCTGGCAGTTGGAGGTGGAGCTACTAGGAAGGTTTGAAAGCTAGAAGCCTCTGGTAATTGGCTGAGCCTTAACCAGTGGGTGGGGCATTCACTCAGGCCAGGGCTTTATAAAGCTGCGCACAAGCGACCAGGGAGCTTAGTGAACAGGAGCTGCTAACAGGGAGTTTTGCAAGGGAGTTTGGAAGGGGAGTAGGAAGGGAGGGGGGGTCCCTTGTCGGTCTCATCTGTGACCCATTGGTCCCCTGAACCTATAAACCGAGCCACATCCAAAACCTTTCTGTTTACAGCAGAGCAGAGCTGACAGGGAGCTGTAGATGGGAATTTGAGAGAGTTTGACAGAGGGAGGCTTACAATGGTGAGGAGGACCCGCAACACCTGTGCCAGCACTGCTTCTGTCTCCTCCACCTGCGCCTGTAGCCAGACAGAGCACCAAAGCATGGATGCTTTTACCCAGGTTCTGGTGTGGGCTTGCAAAGACTGTAATTTGCAATTTCCACTTACTGATATCCAGGCTGGGGGTGGCATCCAATGTGAAAGGTGCCTACTGGTGGAATCTCTCAGGCAGCAGGTGGGAGAGCTACAGGAGGAGGTGGCTAGGCTGAGGAACATCCATATCCATGAGCAATTCCTGGACAGTATCCATGTGGAGACAGCTGACGTAGCTGTCCCAGTTGACAGGACTATCGACACACCAGTGGAGGAGGAGATGCCTCAGGGTGTGTCTGACACACTAGTGGAGGAGGAGGCTCAGGGTGGACACAGCCAGCTGGTTACTTCTAGCAGCAGGCAGTGCTCCACCACTGCTGCGAACCCTCCTGCTGTGGTAAAAGATAACCATTATGCTCTTCTTGATACAAGAGAGAAGGAATCACCCCCAACAGTTAAGGAGGTGAAGCCTCGTACCCCTAAGGCTGGGAGGTCTGCTGCCACCACTCGTAAGAAACGTAGGGTAGTGGTGGTTGGGGACTCTCTGCTGAGGGGGATGGAGACACCCATCTGTCGCCCTGACCGTTCATCCCGGGAGGTATGCTGCCTGCCAGGGGCCCGTATCCGAGATGTTACAGAGGCATTGTCGAGGATTATCCGGCCTTCTGACTACTACCCCATGCTACTCATCCATGTGGGCACAAATGATACTGCGAGGTGTGACACTGAGCAGATCAAGAGTGACTACAGGGCTCTGGGAGTACGGGTTAAGGAGTTTGGAGCGCAGGTGGTAGTCTCTTCGATTCTTCCTGTTGAAGGTAGGGGTCCGGGCAGAGACAGATGCATCGTGGAGGTGAATGCCTGGCTGCGAAGATGGTGTCACCAGGAGGGCTTTGGCTTCCTCGACCACGGGATGCTATTCGAGGAAGGACTGCTAGGAACAGATGGCGTTCACCTTTCGAAGAGGGGAAAGGCCTTATTTACGCACAGACTGGCTAACCTAGTAAGGAGGGCTTTAAACTAGGTTCGACGGGGACAGGTGAGCAAACCCCACATGTAAGTGGGGAACAAGATCTGGGAGATGGGTTGGAAACAGGAGGGAGCACGGGCTATAATGGCAAAGAGGAAGGAGGGTCAGGGCAAAGCTGGGAGGCAAGATCAAACCAGTATCTTAGATGCCTATATACAAATGCAAGAAGTATGGGTAATAAGCAGGAGGAACTGGAAGTGCTAATAAATAAATACAACTATGACATTATTGGCATTACTGAAACTTGGTGGGATAATACACACGACTGGAATGTTGGTGTGGATGGGTATAGTTTGCTCAGGAAGGATAGACAGGGGAAAAAGGGAGGAGGTGTTGCCTTATATATTAAAAATGTACACACTTGGACTGAGGTGGAGATGGACATAGGAGACGGAAGTGTTGAGAGTCTCTGGGTTAGGCTAAGAGGGGTAAAAAACACGGGTGATGTCGTGCTGGGAGTCTACTACAGGCCACCTAATCAGGTGGAAGAGGTGGATGAGGCTTTTTTCAAACAACTAACAAAATCATCCAAAGCCCAAGATTTGGTGGTGATGGGGGACTTCAACTATCCAGATATATGTTGGGAAAATAACACCGCGGGGCACAGACTATCCAATAAGTTCCTGGACTGCATAGCAGACAACTTTTTATTTCAGAAAGTTGAAAAAGCTGCTAGGGGGGAAGCTGTTCTAGACTTGATTTTAACAAATAGGGAGGAACTTGTTGAGAATTTGAGAGTAGAAGGAAGCTTGGGTGAAAGTGATCATGAAATCATAGAGTTTGCAATTCTAAGGAAGGGTAGAAGGGAGTACAGCAGAATAGAGACAATGGATTTCAGGAAGGCGGATTTTGGTAAGCTCAGAGAGCTGATAGGTAAGGTCCCATGGGAATTAAGACTGAGGGGAAAAACAACTGAGGAAAGTTGGCAGTTTTTCAAAGGGACACTATTAAGGGCCCAAAAGCAAGTTATTCCGGTGGTTAGGAAAGATAGAAAATGTGGCAAAAGACCACCTTGGCTTACCCTTGAGATCTTGTGTGACCTACAAAATAAAAAGGCGTCATATAAAAAATGGAAACTAGGACAGATCACGAAGGATGAATATAGGCAAATAACACAGGAATGCAGAGGCAAGATTAGAAAAGCAAAGGCACAGAATGAACTCAAACTAGCTATGGGAATAAAGGGAAACAAGAAGACTTTTTATCAATACATTAGAGGCAAGAGGAAGACTAAGGACAGGGTAGGCCCACTGCTCAATGAGGAAGGGGAAACAGTAACGGGAGACTTGGAAATGGCAGAGATGCTTAATGACTTCTTTGTTTCGGTCTTCACTGAGAAGTCTGAAGGAATGTCTAGTATAGTGAATGCTTACGGGAAGAGGGTAGGTTTAGAAGATAAAATAAAAAAAGAGCAAGTAAAAAATCACTTAGAAAAGTTAGATGCCTCCAAGTCACCAGGGCCTGATGAAATGCATCCTAGAATACTCAAGGAGTTAATAGAAGAGGTATCTGAGCCTCTAGCTATTATCTTTGGGAAATCATGGGAGATGGGGGAGATTCCAGAAGACTGGAAGGGGGAAAATATAGTGCCCATCTATAAAAAGGGAAATAAAAACAACCCAGGAAACTACAGACCAGTTAGTTTAACTTCTGTGCCAGGGAAGATAATGGAGCAGGTAATCAAAGAAATCATCTGCAAACACTTGGAAGGTGGTAAGGTGATAGGGAATGGCCAGCATCGATTTGTAAAGAACAAATCGTGTCAAACTAATCTGATAGCGTTCTTTGATAGGATAACGAGCCTTGTGGATAAGGGAGAAGCGGTGGATGTGATATACCTAGACTTTAGTAAGGCATTTGATATGGTCTCGCATGATATTCTTATAGATAAACTAGGAAAGTACAATTTAGATGGGGCTACTATAAGGTGGGTGCATAACTGGCTGGATAACCGTACTCAGAGTAGTTGTTAATGGCTCCCAATCCTGCTGGAAAGGTATAACAATGGGGTTCCGCAGGGGTCTGTTTTGGGACTGGTTCTGTTCAATATCTTCATCAACGATTTAGATGTTGGCATAGAAAGTACGCTTATTAAGTTTGCGGACGATACCAAACTGGGAGGGATTGCAATTGCTTTGGAGGACAGGGTCAAAATTCAAAATGATCTGGACAAATTGGAGAAATGGTCTGAGGTAAACAGGATGAAGTTCAATAAAGATAAATGCAAAGTGCTCCACCTAGGAAGGAACAATCAGTTTCACACATACAGAATGGGAAGAGACTGTCTAGGAAGGAGTATGGCAGAGAGAGATCTAGGGGTCATAGTAGACCACAAGCTTAATATGAGTCAACAGTGTGATACTGTTGCAAAAAAAGCAAACGTGATTCTGGGATGCATTAACAGGTGTGTTGTAAACAAGACACGAGAAGTCATTCTTCCGCTTTACTCTGCGCTGGTTAGGCCTCAACTGGAGTATTGTGTCCAGTTCTGGGCACCGCATTTCAAGAAAGATGTGGAGAAATTGGAGAGGGTCCAGAGAAGAGCAACAAGAATGATTAAAGGTCTTGAGAACATGACCTATGAAGGAAGGCTGAAGGAATTGGGTTTGTTTAGTTTGGAAAAGAGAAGACTGAGAGGGGACATGATAGCAGTTTTCAGGTATCTAAAAGGGTGTCATCAGGAGGAGGGAGAAAACTTGTTCACCATAGCCTCCAATGATAGAACAAGAAGCAATGGGCTTAAACTGCAGCAAGGGAGATTTAGGTTGGACATTAGGAAAAAGTTCCTAACTGTCAGGGTAGTTAAACACTGGAATAGATTGCCTAGGGAAGTTGTGGAATCTCCATCACTGGAGATATTTAAGAGTAGGTTAGATAAATGTCTATTAGGGATGGTCTAGACAGTATTTGGTCCTGCCATGAGGGCAGGGGACTGGACTTGATGACCTCTCGAGGTCCCTTCCAGTCCTAGAGTCTATGAGTCTATGAGTCTATAAACTGAACCATTTGCAAAGAGTCCTCCAGGAGCTGTTCCATGGCTGAGAAATCATCAATGTACAGTAGAACTCTAGCTCTGGTCCTGGCATGCCAGAGCCAGGAAAAGAGGTGGCTGAGGGCTTGCTGTGCCAGCCCTCTACCACTAGAGGACTAAGGGAATGCCACCAGCATACTCCAAAAATAACCAGCTGGCCGTATCTGCTGACTTTTCAGCTCCTTTATGCTAATGGAGCAGCACAAAGCAGTTGGAGCAGAAGGTAACGATCTCTAGGCCAAAGTTTTCATTTACTGTTCTTCAGGGCTGTGGCAGAATATTCTTGCTTGAGTCCATCCTTCATCTATGGAACAACTTTCATCTGGCAGGCCCATAAGTATTAGGGATGACAATATTTCCCTATGCTGGTAAAGTATCAGAGGGGTAGCTGTGTTAGTCTGGATCTGTAAAAGCAGCAAAGAATCCTGTGGCACCTTATAGACTAATAGACTTTTTGGAGCATGAGCTTTCATGGGTGAATACCCACTTCGTCAGATGCATGTCTGCATGTCTGCATCTGATGAAGTGGGTATTCACCCACAAAAGCTCATGCTCCAAAACGTCTTGTTAGTCTAGAAGGTGCCACAGGATTCTTTGCTGCCTATGCTGGTAAAATTACTTGTACTCAAGCGAATTCAATGGCAATCAGTCAGGACCTTGCAGTACAAAGGTTCAAATTAATATCAAGTTGACTGAGCCCCTGTTAAAAAGAAATACTGCATAGTTGGATTCTTTTTATTTATCTGCTTATCTTTAAAGGTTTAGGGTTCACATGGGAAGAGGTGACATGCACACACTCCCGTAAAGCACTCACAGATTGGGGATAACCGACCAACCCAACCCTCCCTGCCTGGCACTCTCCACCCTCCATGCCTGGCTGGGCCCCTGGGATCGACCTGCCTCTCCTGGTACAGATGTAGGGGGGGCATGTTCCCAAGGCAATGTGGTGGGGGGTATGCAGGGTCACAAGCTTCCCCTCCCCAGATTTCTGTCAGGGTTCACACCAGAATGTGGCCAGCAGCAGCCTTTTGGTACTGTGTGAGAGGGGAGAGACGGGAGCTGCTTCCAGACACAGCAGAGGAGGGAGAAGGGAAGGGATGACCTGGACCATGTCTTTGCAGAGCTCATCTCTTCCTCCACCTGCCCCCCTTACCCCTGTGTGGCCCCATGTGGCTGGAAACAGCTTGTTCCTGCCCACACTAACACCTCCAGCTAACACCTCCAGGCTGCTGCTGGCCACCGACATAACCCAGCCACAGTGCTGGCAGAAAGGGGTTAGGCCCAAAAGATGCACTGTGCACCAGGGCCCAGGGAACGTGACTGCAAGGGCTTCAGCAAACCCGGCCAAAGAGGTGGCTCAGCAGTGGAGGGTGCCTAGTGGATAGAGCAGTCCCTCCCACCCTGGGGGCAGGACCCAGTGCACTGGGGGGGCAGGTGAAAAAGGTGCTAAGCCCCTGCCCGGGGGGCTGCTGTGGAGCCTGCGGGGTCAGGATACGAACAGGCTGGAAATTGCTTTTCCCCGCACCACTCCAGAGCTTAGCTGACGTGTGGAGAGGCTTCCCTGTGCCAGTGCTGTGTGAGACTTTGGTACACGCAGGGCTTTGCTTCTCCTGGCCAGTGCCCTGGGCTGGAGGGTCTTGGGTTTTCCCGGGGCACTGGCCCAGACAGAGGCAGTGGGGGAAGGAAGGAGCCTGCCGGGCAAACCAATCGGGGGCTGGTTCTCTGCACGGCACTGGGAGTGGGATGCAGCCCGCTGGAGGGGACATGGGGGAGCAGTGGGGTTGAGGGGGGTGAAGGGGCAAAGCAGGGAGCTTGTAAAGGGCCAGTGGGTGGGCAGCAGAGGTGACACATAACCAGCTGCTGCCTGGCAGCTGCCTGCACTCACTGGCTGCTGCAGCGTGCAGCCAGCACTGGCCAGAAACAGGCCAGGGGGCAAGTCCCTGCTGGCTGAGAGTTGGCATGCAGTGGGGGCTGTGCTGATGGAGCAGCAGGAGGAGCTGCCAGCTTCACGCACTACAGCTTTGTGCCATCACCAGCCTTGCACACCCACCCCCATCATTGTACACTGGATTCGCCCACTCACTGCTGGTGGGTGGGCAGCTGGCGAGCAGAGATCCAGCCAGCAGAAGGACGGGCCAGTACTGATCAGGGGGAGACAGAAAATACCGGACAATTTGCCCATTTTTAAGAAAAAATCAGGACACCTGCAGGAGGGCTTAAATATGGGACCCCTTTAAAAACAGGACATCTGGTCACCCTAATGACTATCCTTATTTGGGGAGGTGGAAATCATAGGGCAAAGTTTTTTATTAACGTGCTTTAAACCAAGGCAAGGTGACTGTGGCAGTGGACAGTAGTGACCGTACTGAATTGATACAAAGATTATTGGTTATTTTTACAGAATTATACAATACTGTCACCATGGTTGTAGATGGATATAGGGTGATATAAATGAATATATAAATAAATAATTATTCGTATTGCTGCATATATGTCTTAGCGTTAAGCTTCCTGCTTCTCATCAATCCACTTAAGCCTAAGGAACAGCAAAGACTTTTTCAAGATTACTGTCCTTTTCTTAAGTGACACTTGCCAAGCTTATATCCTTATAGACAATTATTAGCCCAACACGCTCTTTATATATTTTCCACCCAGAAGATAGTTACACCTATTGTAATTAGTGTGACTTCACTTTTCTTGTGATAAATCCTGAAAATTAATATACTGTATCATGCAGATTACAAAATGAAACTGTCCTAGACATTGTGTATATTCTGGTTTTGGAACACTGCCAGTTAGAGAGGAACTAATGTCTTAATGATCTTAGTTAATGAAACGAGGGGATTCAGTAATAAATTTTCCAGAAAGATATGTATGTATGCATATACACATACCAACCAAACAAAAAAACCCAAACCAAAATCCCAGTAACTGATATGCTTTTCACCATTTTGGAGGAACTAAAAGAAAATAAAACGTATTAGCTATATAATCTGGGTGACAAATCCTAAAGATAATGGGTTTGTTCCGTATTGGAAATGCAGTCAAAGCTCCCATTGACCTTAACAGAAACTTTTATGTTTGAATAAAATAGAAACATTTATGTCTAGGCTGCACAAGACATGCAGGACTGGGTGCTAAGTATTTAAAATAGGTTTCACTTTTTAAAATTAAATTAAAGAACAGTGAAATCTTTTATTAAATTATTTGCTAAATTTATTTCCTGATCTGGTAAATGAAGAGAAAGGCAAGCTCTGAAATGGGAATTCTTATAGTTAAAAATGTGGCTCTGCTGTCTTTTGGAATGTAGATCCAATTAGTTGCAATTCCAACTGTTTTTCAAGATAATCTGCCACAGCTGTTCAATAGTGGTATAGATTTTAACAGGAAAAACTGGCCATCTCCATAATTTTTATTTAGGCTTTGGATAAGACTTGCATATTTATAAAATTGTAGAAGGAGCAAAATAATTGAGAACTGCACTTGAAATGTGTTCCGCAAATTTGGGCAGAGTACTTGCCAATGCACACATTGCTCTACCGCCTATATCTAAAGCAACCCACCATTGGGAATATAAAGTCAAAGCAGAAAAATTGAGCATTTAATGGTCTACCATTATTGTTGAAATCACAATGACAGGCCATGATCTTCAAGTACAATTTTGATCCTTATGTAGTAACTGAAATTACAGCATTTCATACCCTGACTATATTATAGGGAATAAAACATCTGTCTAAATATTAGAGATATAAAATCCTCAAAATAAAGATATTTGAGAATAACTTGCACAGAGCACCTTTCCACCTGCTTGCTTAGTGTAATGCAGTCATTATGGCAATAAATGTTTCTAATAAAGTATGAAAATGGATTGTTTGCTTTGCTGCTTGTATGAACTCTCATTTCTCTTTTTATTATATCGAATCTGACATTTGCTTACCCTTTATCAGTGGAATATTTAATCAATTCCAATCTGTAAGAAGCAAGAGGAATTCCTATTTTATTTAAAACCTGTCCCATATGAAAAAGGACTGGGAAATAGCTCATGCAGTGTATGGTAAGTGTGAAGAGTGTTATAGTTACAACCCTGAATATTTATCTAGTAAAAAAAAAAAGATAGTTCTAAACATGTATAATACCATCTGTGTCTCCTTCAATTGCTTAAAGCAATGCTGAAAAGATTTAATGGTTTAACATTTCTAATTTTTATCTGCAGTACATAATCTATAGATTTAAAACATTGTTTCATTGAGCTCTTTTCAGTATCTACAGAAATATCCTATGATATATTTCTCTCTACTCTTCTTGATCTATCACTTTTAAAAAATGTCATACCTATATTTCCTGTAATTTATTTGGGTTGTTGTTACCAAAATACTCAATATAAACAGTCTGTGTTTCCTCTCCTTCTGTGTTTTGGCTAATCCTCTGTTTTAGGCAATCTAATGACAAGTGCTAGTTATCTGGAGGTACATGGCTTTCAGACCAGTACAGTATGATTTATGGTTCCTGTTCTACAGAAAGTATCACAAGCTCACAGAAGTGAAAACTTCCAAATAGGCATCTAACTTTTGTAATAAATGCACCTAACAACATGTCTGCAAATATATAGCAAACTGTGTGAGTGATGTATTATTATACAGTGCATAGCTTGACTTGGTCTGGTTTTGTTTATGAATTTGACTTGCATCTGTTTCAAATTTCCAATTCATTCTGTTGCTCCAGTGCTCCTAAAGACAAACATGTACTGAACATTGTTAGTTAATTATTTTAATAAAATATTTGTATGAATTTTACTAAAGATCTACAATGCCTCTGCTACTTTCAACCATTTTAAATGACCATATTAACAAATATAAGTAAATGAATGTGAGATTTCCGAATTATAAAAAGATCAACCAGAATACAACTAACTGTACAATTCAAGAGCAAGGGGACACATGATTAAATTAAAGGCCAATACTTTGAACAAATAAAATGAAATCCTTCTTTACACAATACATGTTCAGTCAGTGGAATTCACTACCACGGGGGGTCATTGAGACAAATGCTGTGGCTGGATTTAATAAAGGACTGGGTAATTTTATGACCATTATTAAAATATGTAGCTCTGCAAGCTAAGATAATGGTCACGGTAATCAAACCTCATGCTTCAGTTTGCAAGGCGAGAGTCAAAAAACCTTTCCCCATTCCCAGTGCTGAATACACTGGCTTAGTGCTTTATGGCAGTTTTCATCTTCTTTTGAAAAATCAGGTACTGCCACTGCTAGGGTATTAGACAGACTAGACTGGTCACTGATCTCATCAGGGATGACAATTCCTAGGTTCTTAGGAAAAATTAGTTACTAAATACCTTATACACATACAACCTGAGTCTGCCAGTTTTGAAAACCCATACATACAGCCTCTTGGTAGTTATAGATCTCTGTTCCTGGCCAGGGCAACAGAACAAATACATGATCCTGACCATTGCTTTTCTATGCATGAATCTGGCTATGGGAGAAGCTTTTGGAAAACATAGTCTGTATTTGACCCACATGTTGTTCAGTGTACAGATCTAACACCATTTTTTTCCCTTTACAGTGTTTCTAGTTTCTACTACTGCATTCTGAATGGGATCCCTAATCATTTCTTCACAGATCAGCAAAGAGGGGAGAATTTCTTTACCTGTAGATAAAGGGGGGAGGGATAGCTCAGTGGTTTGAGTGTTGGCTAGCTAAATCCCACATTGTGAGTTCAATCCTTAAGGGGGCCATTTAGGGATCTGGGGCAAAAATCTGTCTGGGGCTTGGTCCTACTTTGAGCAAGTGGGCTAGACTAGATGACCTCTTAAGGTCCCTTCTAACTCTGATATTCTATGGTTTTTTGCATGTTGATTCTAATACTTGTTACTTAGGGAGGATCATCTTTACAATAACTTGATTAAAATGTGGGATGTGTTCATTTGTCCTGCACATTTAAATAAATTCATCCCAAAATGACCTTCTAAAAGGCCCAAAAAGAAATTTGAAGCAAATGAGGGTCATTGACAAAATCTTTTCAAGAAAAATTAGTGAGCCTCCATAGTGATCTCTGTTAGTGTTGTGAGGTCAGAAGAGCAGGTTTTGGAGAATGGTTTAGTTAGGAGACTGCCAGTGGGATACAGATCCTTTCCCCTCTAGGTAAACTGGCATGAATCCAGCTCTGGTTGGCAACAATTGGGAGGTTGACTATCTGGAGGCTGTTAGGTTACCTTTGTGAAGTAGATTGTTGAGCTCAGTCCAGTTTCATGCACATCATAAAAGTTAACATTACAATTGGCACTCATTGATACCTTTTTTAGCGGTCCCAATAGAGAAACCTATGATTCTGAATGGGCATGGATACTGACCTAGTTTCTCACTTCTGGAAAGATGCTAATGCATATTGGGGAAGCATGTACTGCCGCTGCTCACTTCATTCCTGTTTTTAGAAAAATAGGCAACTTTAGTTTTCAGTACCAGCATCTTTTCCAAACATTCAATTGACTCGGGAAAAAGAAAGGAAAGAGAAACTGGCTGTAAATGTCAGAATTATTCCTAACATAAATTTATTTAAACACTACTTCCCAAACAGTTGTATTCAAATACCTTTGAATTGGCAACATATTTATAAAGGTTTAAATGCTTGTTATTCCATGTCAGGTCAGTTGTGATCTATATTTGTTTCTGTTGGATCCAGTGATGTCCATTTCAGACATGAACATATGAAAAATATATATACTTGTCTAACTGTATATTGTACAAGCAGCATGGAAGTAGAACTCACAGTTCTAAAATTCACAGGTTTCTATCATCTGAACTAACGGTGAATCTCTATTGCCTGAAAGCAATAGTAGGGCTTTTTTCCTCTTTTCAGGTCACCTACCAGATGCTGAGATAATGGCAAACACTTGGACTGAGCAGAATCTCTCTAGCTGATGTCTGCAACATGCATTCACTAAGCCAGTATATTAGAGAACTACCACACTTTTTGGAGATTTGGCATCATTTTATTAAATTAACCTTTCTGACATCTAAAACAGAGGAACTGTGGATTTTTTTTAAAAGTCAGGACTTGCATTTTAAACTATTTTTAAATGTAAAGCCCATTAATTTTATGTAGAGAGAGACTGAGGTGGCCATGTGTTAAGTTTTTTGTTTTTGCAAGACCTTAGTCCTATTGCTTTTGCTTTCCCCAAAGCTAAATTCAAATCTTCCTTCAGGCTAGTGATGAAGAGAGTTTGATTGTCATTCCTTCAATACGAGATAGGTAAGTCTAATTGTCCCTGTCCCTTAACTAAAGACTGTATGGAGAGCATCTGACTGACATTGTTTCCAGCAAAGAGTGTGTCTGACTGCTTATCACAGTATGACTAGCCCGTTACTGAGAATCAAGGCCCCAGTCTTCCCCTGACTGCATTTTGAAGGCCTACCTGGGGATAACCAACTGCGCAGGTGGCCAATAAAGGGTTAATTTGTAGACAAAAATTTGGACCTAATAAAGGTCACCCAAGCTCAGTTAAAGAAAGTATTTTTCAGGAAATAGGGAACTCCTGAGGAGGGGAGCTCCCAGAGGAGCTAAGCAGAAGATGCGCTATTGGAAATAGAGAGCTTTCTGGGGAACCTACCAGTTCAGGGAGCTTGGAAAAGATGATCCTGGAGATGGGAGAATTCTAGAGAGAGAGATGCAATTGGAAGACATCTAGGAGTGTCTGGCCTCAATTGGGGGAGACCCCAAATGATGACAAGAAGCCTCGTCTTCTAGGGACAACGAGCTGTCCTGGGGAAGAGCTGCTCTTGACAGACCTCCATGAATCCCACTCTGGAGGAGAAGTCTATCCAGGTAGCAGCAGGAAACTTGACTCCCCAGGGCAGAGCCCTGAGCTGAGAGTACCCAGGTGAAGAGCCTGTATGGAAGCTAGTAGTGGACTCAGGTGGGATCAGATGGACAGGATCTGATTTAGTCTCTCAGATAGGAAGCTGGGATGAAGGTTTTGTTTATGCTTTGTGGTAACCTTTCTCTTAAATAAATAAGACCCTCCAAAGACAGTGCACCTTAATATCTGAAGCCTGCTTGGACTTAGCCATATCCCAGGTGAAGGGAAATCAAGGCAGGCCTGACCAATGGCACCACACCTGACCACTAGGGGGCGTGCAGGGGCAGCCTGAATTATGACACTGCTACTCTTTTCAACGTGGAGACCACTGGACAGCGGATCTGAATTCTGCTTTTATCAATCTGGCAAGGTGTGGATGTCTTTATTACTGATTATTATCTCCTTGGAGCACCTTACTTCTCCCCTCTCCTCCCCTCCCCTGTGCCCATGGCTTGAGGGTGGCAAAGTGTGATACTTTTCAAATTGCTCTGCCAGATTCTAATTATACTTTGAAGAGATCTTTCTGTAGAATATTGTTCATTTAAAAAAATATTGGATTGGATTATAACTTGGTCTCTTCCCTTTTTCCAATTTAAATTAAACCACTATACTATACCACTACAGAAAAGTAAAACCTACATATTTATTTATATAATGCAAAAAATTGAATAAGAACCAGTGCTAATTATGGACAATACAAAGTATTATCAAAAATATTCCAGTATTCTGCACTAATTTTACCAGTTGCCTAATCTCTTTCAATTAAAGGTCAAAATCTTTTGGGCTTACTCTATGGCTTTGTCTATAATACAATATTTTTGTTAAATATCTACCCAATTGCTACCATCAGTTCAGCTCCACCAGTGGTTACACTGGCTGCAGAACTACTGTAGACAAGGTGCCTCTAGCCACCAGCATTTTAAGCACCACACCATGTAGATCTGCTCTGAACAGTTAAATGTGACTGCTTAAAATGCAGGTGTCTGACCTGAACCTTGTCTACACAAGCACTTACAACATTCCTACCACTGGGAGAGCTGAAAGGGTGGTAGTGATGGTAGGGAGTTGTAGCAAAATCTCTACATTCTTCTCCAAATGAGGGATATCTATGTTCCATCTCCCACCAACATGATGCTCCAAAACAATGGGCTAAATTCAGTCTTGTTGTGTAGGTTCACTACTAAGAGAAGACAGTATAGGAATTATTTTTTACATTTCCTTCCACTGTATCTGTTCAGGACCCAGACAAAATGCTATTATATCAGTTCCTGAGTAACATCTGTTGTAGTTGATGGTGCTCCATTGTCCTGAGAGGCATAGGCAGTCCCAGTCTTGAGATGCTAGCTATCCAGCGGACTTGGGGGAAGTGCAGGCTAGAACTCTCATTGCAGCGTGTCTGCAGCACAGTACCTGAGATATTCTTTCTGTACCTCCATTTTACAGGAAGAATATCAGGCTCTGAGTACCTCTACTTAGCTGCTACAATTCCTTTCCTTTCCCTTTTGTGTCCTCATCATAGCAGCAAACTGTTTTCTGCTTTTGTTTCTTTAACTTGATTTTACATGGAAAACAGGTAAAGTTACAGTAACCATACTTTCAAAAACTGTCTGAGAAATGCATACACTCTAAGTGTGAAGTACAATGGCCTGGGTGCATGAGTCCATGCTTTCCTTCCTTCCACTATAAAAGGTTTCTCTCTGTACTATGAGAAAGAGAAAAGATCCTGCTGAGGATCTTCTTTTGTGTGCATGGAGGAGAAAATGTTTTATCTACCCAGGTGAAAGAATGGACCTTCATATTATATGCAGCATTCTAGGTTGGAATGACATTGCAAAATGGGAGTGCTAATTGGAAAATAGTCTTCTGCCATCTGAACTTAATGACAATGGGTATGTATTACCTTGTCTTTCTAATGTAACCCAAGGAAAGAAACACAGTTTATGCCAAGGAGTAAATAAGTTATTCTGATGACTGTCACTTGTGGTTTGTCAGGGGCCAGACCAGCTGGACCAGCTGCTGGCCTGCTCCCTGACTAACTATGCTGCTAGGCAACCAAAGAGTCCAGCTGTACTGCCTTGGAAGTGACAGAGTGGCCACAGCCCTTGGTTGGGCTGCTAAAACAACAGCCATGCTTATAAGCTTGGCCCCCACAACAGATTGGTGGCTGTTCAATGTGTACCATGCCTTTGTTTCAGCGACCACTCCTACTTTGTTCCAGCCTGCTTCCAGTTCCTGCTCCCCTGTGGCTTCAGGCTTCTGGCTTTGATCCCTGTCTCTGCGTCTGGCTTATGACTGGTTGACCCTCTGGTTCTGGTATTCAGCTCCTGTCTCTCTGGTACTGATCCCTGGCTCTGCCTCTGGCTTATGACTCTGATTTACCCCCTGGATTTGGCATTTGGCTTCTGTCCTTCTGGTACTGACCATTGGCTTGTTTCTTGGACTCTACCAGCCTTGGACCCAGCTCCAATTGACTCTTGCTTCCATGACTAGGCATGACTGCCCATGGCCTGGTCAGCTGCATGCTTACAGTTTGCAGTGTTGCTGTAGCTGGGTGAGGAATGGTGAGTGAGGGGATATATTTATTGAGCTTATAGTGATTTCTCAAAATTATGATTCCCATAGTTGCATTTCTTGACCTTTTGCCCATACCACATAATCATAGTATGTTTGTTTATATGCTGTGGGCCAAGTTTTCAAGAGGAGCTCCTAACATTACGTGCACAAAATACCCAGGTCAATATTTGCTCCTACAATCTGGATAATTAAATATCTAGTTTATTATTTGCATGTGTAATTACTTCACTTGGGCACATGAAGCCTATCTGCATGCATAAATGTGGAATGTAAGGCAGTTTTTCATGTTTCAGGTTTTGATACAGTCATAGAAATTAGTGATAAATAAGACCTACTAGGTTCACTTGTCCATATCTCCCTGCATCCCTGATGATGGTTGTAGAATGACTACTGTTTTGTTTCTAGTTTTAAATGTCCCAAGCAGTTCTTCCACCATTTCCCATGCAAGACTACTCCACTTCTGAATCCACTTTTGGAAATTTGGCCCCAGTGGAATATTGGAGCTAAAAAATTCCCAGTGGCCTAAAGGGGCTGGAACATTTGCTGAATTCATAATTGACTTGTTGGCTGAATTCAGTGCTTTAAGAGCCAGGGATTGACCAGCTGTGTTTTTACTAGTATTTTATTGAAATCAATGGGAATTACTGTAGGGAAGGAAAACATAAACTGTGACTGGGTTCTGTAAAAAGAAACCCTGGCACATGATTTAAACTTATTTTTTGTTGATTTGAACAATTGAGGGAGGAGAATGGAGTCAAAAGCACTACTTTCTCTGTGATTGAAGTGTATTTCTTGGAACAGAAAATGTTGTCTAAGCTAATGCATTACTTGTAAAGAGTGCAAAAACCTGTGGATGGCAGGGGATAGAGTAGGTGACCTAACTGGCCTTTTGATCTCTAAGGCCAAGATATACCAAAGGGACTTAGGCATTATCTTGCTGGGCATTGCGGTGCCTAGAAAAATCACAGGAACAACACTGGAATCCACAGAGCCTGAATTAGATGCCTAGGCTCCTATGCAATGACTGCAATCCACAAAGCCAGAATGCTAGCCATTGGGAAATGCTGACCAGAGGAGCTAAGCCCCTCCCCTTTCATGGAGAAAGATGCTTATCTCTGCTTGTGATCCATGAACCAGGGGAAGATGGGTGTTTTGATGCCCAAGTCACATGCTGGGCTGGAAAAGAGACCACTCTGAGAGGGTGGGGGTGAGGAGACTCGCAGATAGGGTACTCATCCAGGATGTGGGACAAAGGATTTGAACAGGGAGTATGCAACCTCTCAGGTGAGTGCCCTACCCTAATTCTTCCACTAGCCCAATTAATATTAAATTAAAGTGGAACAACTTTGATACGAGAGATTAAGGGAGCCTCTTATAGGACTGTTTATTGTCTAACAGTTGGCACACTCACCCGAGAGGAGACAGATCCCTGTTCAAGGCCCTTCTTCCCCGCTGGTGGAGGGGGACTTAAACTGGGGGTCTCCCACAGCCTCGGTGAGTACCTTATCTGCTAGTTCAAAGATTATAAGGAGGTCATTGTCCTCTTTTGTGTGAATTTGCCTTAGGGGCCCAATCCAGTAGGCAGTCTCTAAGAGTGCCTACCAGATTGGCCCTGGCACACTATGTAAGAGGCTGAACACCAGTTTTCCCTGGTTTGTGAATCACTCTGGAGTGTAGGCAGGAGATAGATGCATGGACTCCTAGACTGAGTCTGCAGTGTTCATGCTCAGAGGCCAAAGCATAGGTGCCCAGGGAACCTTTATGACAAACTGAAGTGCCAAATGAATTTAGGCAGCTACAGGATTAGGTGGCAGCCAAGCAGGAATTTTGTGGATTGCAGTTGTGCCTAAAAACATGACTTAGGCCCCAAGTCCCTTTGTGGATCTCACCCTAACTTCTCCAAGTATGTGATTCTGTCAAAGAAAAATTGACGACCAATCACAAGGCAAAGTGGTACATAAAAATGTTGTCATGCGATACTGATCAATATTAGTAATCAACAAATTACTGGATAATTAATACTAATTTCTCAGCTCAAACACATCTTGGTGAGATAATTTAATCATACTCTTCTGATATCCATTAGTAAATTGTTAATTAACAACCAAGCAACTAATAATTACTGTTGGAGCCACTCAATTAAAAGATGCTGCTCTCCAAACTTTGTTCACATGGTGTATTTTACTAATATTTTATCTGGCAATATGCCAGAGATATTAAAATTAAAAACACCCAAGTATTTCTCCACTTTCACAGCAGCAGCAGCAATTTTGAGTCTTTTTTGTTATTTTGATTTTTAAAGTCTGTGGTCAGTTATTCAAGTGAATAAAGAATGTAAAGATTAAGATATTTAACAAACCACAAACAGTCTTTACTAGCAAACAGTTTCCCTGTGTATAACGTGTCTAGGAAACACTTGCACTTTGACTTACAGTAGTACAGTAGAGAAAACGAAGACCAACTACATGTCCCAGGCCTGGATAATCTACAGTTAACTCCACATGTCAAACTGATTGCCTGAAACAAGGCAGGCATATTCTATAATGACATACAAATAGCACCTCCATCCTGCAGACATCTCCTAATTATAAAAGAGAAATTATTTCCTGTGTTCATTGCTAGCAAATGTATTTTACTCTGGTGCATCATAATTTCAATCTAAGTACTGTATCAAAGTTTGCTGAATGTGAAGCATGAAGTATGTTGGATGTTAAACTGTAATTACAGAAGGGAGTGGATTTCTAGAGTATTATGTTTTTTGGTGGTATTTTATTTTATTGGTTTTCAAACATACTTAAGAGTGCCAGTCTAAGCAGCCAGGGATATTGGAAAAACAAAATAAAATAAAATAAAAGTTCCAAAATAACAGGTGATTTTAATAAAACAATGAAGAACAACTTGCTGAACAAGATTTAAAACATCGCAGTACCCAAAAAAGCAATGATTGATAGGGTACTAAACTAGGACTTGTCAGTTCTATTCATGGCTGTGCCACTGCAGTGCTACGTGACCCTGGGCAAATCACTTCTCTTCCTATGCCTCTGTTTCCCTTCCCATAAACTGTAAGCTGTTTTGGGTAGGGACTGTCTCTTACTGAATGTTTGTATGCTGCTTGCACAATGGGAGTCTTGATCTAAGTGAAGGGCTCTAGGCCCAACAGTAACACAAACAAATAAGAATTAATTTTATATAAGAAGGGGAGGGAGGGAGAGAGAGTGTAAACAGAACATGAAGAAAAGGAAACACTAAAGTGTGCATTCTGCTTTTCGGACTGATTCTCTTACATGCTCCTCCATGTCTTAGTCCTTGAGATCAACTGGTCAATTTAATTTTAAGTCAGTAGCAGCTACATGTGCATCTGAAGGCTGCAATGATGGTAAAGAGGAAATGATAATTAGCTTTTACTTTGTTCTTGCAACAGGCCCAAATGTGCTCATATTCTCCTTTGCTTTATAATCTATACGGGATTTTTTTAAAGAGGCATTTCCTTTTAAGGATGTGATCTTTTCAGTTTCTTCTGAGTCTCAGATTTGTATTAACATACGATCACTATTTTGCCTGTCATGATACTTATAGGATCCATACTCTTTTGTATGGCTGTTTCTATGTTCACTCATGTCATGTAAGAAAGCAGAGATTTGCAGAAACGAGACATGAGGCTCAGTATGTGACCAAGTTTCCCATGGATAATTTTCCTGAACGCATTCAGAATATATTCTGGCAGTCTCCAGGGTTCCAGATAGTCCTAGTCTGATAGTCCTCAACTATTTTTACATTTTGGCTCAGACTGTCTTTTTATGGCACAGGCCCCCATTAGGCATTGAGACTGTATGGAACTCAGGGACACTGCATGTGCTGCACTACTTGAGTATGGAAAAAGTGAGTCTATGACCCCTCTTCATATCCTTTGGATTGGCTATTCCCCCTGGGTTAGCAGCAGGAAGCAGTTACTACCCTAAGGAGTGTCTCTTGACCCAGTTACAAGGAGGAAGTTCTTTGCACTGTTCCTCCACTTTACATAGCAGCCAAAATCTGGTCCTTTTAATAGAACCCACTTACAGCCAGTGAAACAGGCAGGTAAATTAGTTTTATTTTCAGTAACTTTATTGGCATGATGTGGTATGGAAGTGGTGCCATGTTAATACATTAGGCATTCTATTGGTGCAGAGGGCTGCATTTACATGGTTATGGGCATGGATGGGATTTCATCAATATGTACACTTTGCATTACTGTCTATCTTTTATTTAGTGACAGAATGCCACTGTCTGAGATGCCATTTCTGAAGTCTTCCTTTTAGCCTCCAAATTATATGGAGATGTCCTTTTTTAGCAGGAAATTATTAGCTATTTCTGATAATCTGAGAATGTAGTATATCTTTCTCATGGTGATTAGAAAAATCTGCATTTCAATTTCTTCTCTGTTGTATATGATAAGTGAACTATAGCTGTTTTTACTCTCCTTGCCGCTGATTTACCTACCTAAATGTGTATTCAGCAGAGTCTTAACATGTTACCACCACATCTCCCTTCCTAGTGACCTGTGGAAGATATATTTAGTTAAAGTTTTATAAATGTTGTTGTCCTTCATTTGTCTGTGATTTAACTACTTCTGGAAGGAACTTGAGTGACAGACCAAAAGGATGCAGTTATCTAGTTATCAACAGACTATAGCTGTGGAAACTGCAGTATCACTCTCTTTAGAGTTGCTTGACAGTTCACTTCATCTCAGAACTGATGAGAGCACTTGGAATAGTTTATTCCACAAGCCTGTTCAGTCCCTGGCACCTCTGCTGAGACATCCTAAATTGTCAGCTAGAACCAAGTGTGGTGGTGGTCGCGGTGGTGGTTTTTGTGATGTACTGATGCAATATGAACTACACTAAAGCCATGAACAGGTTTTAAATAAGCCATTTAATGGTAATAACTTTCAGGCACCACTTTCCTAACCTAGATTCAAATTAGTGACCAAGGTATGTAAAAAGCAACAAAAAGTCCTGTGGCACCTTAAAGACTGATACCTAAGGTATGTAAAGTTATTTGTTTGATGTCCTGCTGCTCCTTTGCCCGAAAATTCTCCTTTTTACTAGTTCTCAGAGTACTAAAATACATGTTTTTCAGGAGGGGCTGGGAGCGGAATCAGTAGACTATACTTGCTGTTTACACCAAGAAAACGCGGCCTTGCATGCTGACAGTGATTTATTGTCTGAGATCTCAAAATGTCTTTATTGGCTTTCTTTTGTGATAGCAGAAGCGGAGCTATTGTTATACTCTCAGCCAGGGCTATTTATATATTCTAATACTGAACACTCCTGTCTATATTGGGGTGTTCTAGTGACACCAAAATATATATATATTTTTTTCTCCATCCCTCCCCCAAGTAAAAGTACTTCCTTCCTCCCCTCTCCCCCCCTCCCCGCCCGTCTCAGTCTTGTGGATGGTCACATAAAATGTTGGTGGCTTCAGTTTACCTGGGTTCATTTCAAATAAATACCACAGATCCATCTGTCCCGGACTTGCAATGGGGAGATGGAAGTGCCAGGACTGAGATGTCCTCCCTCCTTCAGTTAGGGAGGTGGGTTTACCTACGTGTGGTTTTTTTTTTTTTAACTATATACTCCGGTAGGGTCACCCTTCCCCCTCTGAGGTTCATCTTTGAATCAAACCCCAACATCAACGTGTAACATGGAATTTTGTGAAGGACTATGAAAAAGTGTTTGCTTTTTGTGTTTTTCACATGAAACCATAATTTGGCCCAGGTATTCTTGATAGGTTCATAAAACCAGATTGTTTTTGTGTGGTCACCATGACTCTCTTCTTCATGACATGATCTACTTATTAGTACTATTAACTATTAGCTTATCAATTAGCAACAAAAGCATGTACTAGGTACTTCATTAACAAATAAGTCTTTCTCTCTTTCTGCCCTGAAGAGCTTGGACTAATACTATTGCTTCAGAGTTGCCGGATGCAACTATTGATATGCTGCCGAAGATTTGCTTTCAGAGTTCCTATGGTAAATATTCTAATACCCTGTATCCCAAATTGGCATTATGTGTTTCCAAGAAACCTTTTTTGAAACACAAATGTTCCCAAACCCGTGTATCCCCTTTCTCTATTCTTCAGGTAGTTTAATTTTGCCACATAATACTCAATGCATGAGATCAGTTTGAAGAGGGCTTGTTTTGGAAAACATGAGCATGGCAGTGTTAGTCAGGCTGTCCATCTAAAGCTATCTTAGCTTGGCATCTCTGACCTAATGAAATTGGCAAACCACCTTGTGAGCAGGCACAAAGCCATCTTAACAGATGGGCATGAGTGTGAACAGGCAAGGCACCATGTAGGAGCATTTAGTTTGTTAGTAAAGGGCAGAATTCCTGGACAGGAATATTAACCCAAGTTTATAAATTCAGGGATATGCCACTGCTATCCTTTCTTTCTTTTTCTGATTAATTAGAGGTAGTACTGTAGCGGGGTGAAGAAAGATACTAAAGCATAGTCACCACTCCTCTGGGGCTTTCTCCCAAGGATTCCCATGGAGTTTGCTTACCATTGATTTTGTTGAATAGGCATAAAGGGCACAAATGTCACAACATTTATGATTAAAAGATCCCATAATTATTTTACATGTGGAAAATCTACTTTGTGCAGTTTTATATCTGTTTTATCAGGTTGCTAAACACAACCCATTTTCCTGGGACATGACTGACTTAAAGGGCAGAGTTTTCAAATGAAGGGTGAAATCTTGGCTCCATTGACCAGTAACTGTTTTGTCACTGACTTCCGTGGAGCCAGGATTCAACTTTAGGTTTCTAAAGGTATGATCCTACAACTACTGAAGTTAGTTGACGACATTTACCATTAATGGCAGAGGATGCAGGATTATGCTCTAAATTATACATATCCCAGGGGGGGAATTATTACAGAGATCCAGCAGAAAGTCTATGAACTCCTTAGATCCATTTAAAGCCACATTTTAGGGATTAGTTCTCACTCATGACATATGCTAAACTATAAATCAAAGTAGAGTTTAAATGGTACTTAAGTGGTGCCATAGACCTTCTGATGGACCTCCGCACAGAACTGAATTTCTCTTTGACAGGGTGTATAAACCGCACACCAGAGACAAAGGGGTTAAAGAGCACACTAAACCTGTGCAGAGCATTAGGCCTGGGATATGGACTTAAAAGGAGGGAAGCTCAGTAGCTGTCCTCTCAGGCAGGAAGGAAAACAGGCTGTTTCTCTGTGAGACCAGAATCCTGCATGGAGCCTGGAGCTGCATGGATCCCTTGGTAGGAGAACAGGACAGGATTGTGGGTTTGATTGAAGCCCAGCAAAATCAAGCCTGAAGGACATAAATCCACACTGTGTAGAGGTCAAGCATAGGAGTTTATTACACACAGCGCTGGTGGAGTGTCACCTTGCTTATTAGGCTCAGAGACACTGCCAATCAATTGATTACAAAAGAATATATAGATTTTCCATGGGTGGGGGCAGGGCCGTCCCTAGGATTTATGGGGCCCTATGCAGTATTATTAAACTGGTGCCCCTCTGCCGGATGGCAGCCCAAGCTCACAGCCTGGTGGGAGAGGGGGAGGAGGGACTTGACAGCAAAGGATAATGAGATGCCCAGCCTGCCTCATGGTGGCGGAGAGTCACAGTTCCCCGCAGAGACTTTCATGCCCTCTCCCTCATGCAGAATGGACATGAAGAAAGTACCTAATTAAAAGCACTAAAATTTGGGAATAAAAAATGTCAGTCACAGGTTTTTTGATATGCCCTGAAGTTTGTCAGAGATTTATTTGCAAAAACTTCATAGTAAGGGTGAGTCAGTTGTCCTGCTGAATACAACATTACATATAATGGAATACATGATGCAGCTCTTCTCTGTTTTACATTTTCTTATTCAGTATTTCTAAGTTGAATTTATATTTTAAATGTACTCAAATCTTAAGCCAGCATTCCAGATTATTACATATTTAACTCACTGAAACAAAGACATTCTTTTAAATTAATCAGAAAGGTTTAGTGTGTTCATAACAATGTTCATTGCTTTTAGAAAAAGGGAACAGTAATTTACTTTGTGTGATCTCCATAACAAGAGACATGGTTATGAAATTTCACCAACTTTAAAAAAATGTTTCCAAAGATTTTAGGTATAACAAGGATTTTGTCTTACTAAGGTACTGATTTTGCTGGAGGGTTCTTTTAAAACTAGTTCGTCAGATAGTCAGAAGTAAAGAAAGGGAACCTCTTTGTCCAGCTATCTGGAAGGGAAGGACTGTTGTCCCTTTAAGGGCTCTCTTCAGTGGGGAGTGGGGGGAGAGGTTGTGAAGGGATGGACAGAAAGGACAGGAAGACTTGGAAGCACTTTTTTTTTTTAACTATAGTAATTAAAATGTGTATTTTAGACAAGGGAGGTCTTTTGAAGGGTTTATTTAAAAAACTGTATGTCTGAAGATCCACGCATTTAAGGCTAAAGCTGATTGTGCATCTAAAACTCTATGCAAGCATTTTTTAGAAATGTGATTTTATAATCTTCACCAGCTCATTAATGAAATATTTTTAAAGCAAATTTTAAACTAAGGTCCTGTAGACTGACAAGTTCTGTGTAAATATTACATTAATGTACAGCTGTTTTTGTCAGTAAAGTCAGAAACTGACAGTATAAAAATTTATTTGGGCATAAGCTTTCATGGACATCGGATGAAATAGGTTCTAGTCCACAAAAGCTTATGCCCAAATAATTTGTTAGTCTTTGAGGTGACACAAGGACTCGTCCTTGTTTTTGCTGATACAGACTAACAGGACTACCACTCTGAAACCTGTCAGTATATACCTTGGGGTTGGCAAATGCCTGTTAAATGGCTTTATTACCCCTTGAATGTCTCTTTAACAGTTTCAATGTTGTGCTAATAGGTCTGGCAGGCTGGAGGTTTTTTCACTTTTAACTACTAGATTCTCTCCCAAGGAAGATTCACTAGGCTAGAGCAGCCATCTGTGGGAGCCTGCAGGAAGGGTCAGAACAGGGATAGGAAAACAAGCGGGTGGACACTAAGATCCAGTGGTGCCCCAAATTTTCAGGTGCCCTACGCAGCTGCCTATGTTGCCTATGCCTAAGGACGGCCCTGGGTGGGGGAAAGTGATGGGGTAGGTAGTTCCACACCCTGGGATAGGTTTTGCAGCAAGACAAGATAAGCACATTAGCCAATGGTTAACATGTTACATAATGTATCCGCCTATAGTCTCAAGTTAGCCAGTTAACATTTAATTAATACTTTGATAAAATGTTAGTAGTATAAAATATATATATGTTGAATTCTGATTTGGGGTCCATAGGAATGGAGCAACTCCTTTGATTGTCCAACAGATACATTCCTAGGGGTTAAAGCAAAGAAACAGTGAAAGTATATGGCAATAAAGATTGTTTTTTGTTTGTCTAAAGGCAAGGCATTGGTACCTTGGAAAGGAGGTGGAAGGATGCCATATCTTTTACTGACATGTGCCAACTTTTCATAAACTCAGGGTTGGATCTGTGGGAAGAATGTCTCCCTACATAAGAAACAAACACAATAGAAACAGGGATTCTTTGTTCAATCTGCAACTCTGAAAAAGACACAATTATTTAGTTCTTAGCTCTAACACCTGGCAATTTGCTGACCAGGCCTATCTTAGCAAGCAAGGCTTTCTCTTAGCTGATCACTATTTGCTAGGCCTCTGGTCCCTTGACCATACTCTGGACTTTGGGTTTGGAAAAGAGCTGGCACAATCCATATACCAGGTTGTTATATAAAATGCACATGGATTTTAACCCTTCAGAGCCTGGCTGGGCTGAAGACTCTTCAGCCTTGGTCTTCTGTTGGATTTGGAATGAGAGCCTCTGTTACTCCAGAAGGGGTTGTATGTGTTCTCTCTCTCTCTCTCTCTCTCTTTTTCCCCCCACTTCCTCCCCCCCATTTAGAGGAAGTGGGGTGAAGACCATGAGAGAAAGCTGAAGCAGACCAGTTGCATTGCCATTCTACTCCACGAGGAGATTTGCTTTGATGGCAGGACACCTCGTTACACCAACCTAATATGAATTGTGGGCCAAATTTTTAACACTGCAGTGTCCTTTTTTCTGGGCCCAATTTGCCTTGTAAAAATTGCTTCTGAAGTTAAGCTGCAAGTGCAAATTCCCAGATGTGAGTACAATCAAGCACTTAGAAGCACACACATTCATATTTGTGCCTGGAATTAATTTTGCATACATGAAATACAGTTATAAATTTTGCCCCCTGAAAAAGAGCCCATTGAAAATTTAATTTTGTATGCATGAAATAGTTAATTACATGCAGAACTACAATTAAACCTATGTAAAACCTTCAGTGTTTATTTCTGAGAATTTGAATGGAAACACTTTGAACTATTGCCTTTCTGCTTTTTTTAAATGACTATTTTCCTCTTAATTTTTAACCTTCGAAGCATGAAACCTCATCTGGAATACTGTGTGCAGGTTTTGGTCTACCATGTTTAAGAAAGATGAATTCAAACTGGAACAAGTACAGAAATGGGCTACTAGGATGATCAGAGGAATGGAAAAACTTACCTTATGAAAGGTGACTCAAAGAGCTTGTCTGTTTAGCCTAATCAAAAGGAGGCTAAGGAGAGAGATGATTGCTCTCTATAAATATCAGAAAGAGAGAGAAGAGTTATTTAAGTTAAGCACCAACATGGACACAAGAATAAATGGATATAAACTGGCCATCAACAAGTTCAGGCTTGAAATTAGACAAAGGTTTTTAACAATCAGAGTAGTGACATTCTGTAACAGCTTTCCAATGGGAGAAATGGGGGCAAAAACCCCTAACTGGCTTCAAGACTGAGCTTGATAAGTTTATGGAGGGGATGGTATGATGGGACTGTCTACAATGCCACTGTAGACAATCTGCGATGGCTAGCAACACATGTTTCCAACAGTCTGTGATGGGACACTAAATGGAGAAGGCTGAGTTATATAGAGAATTCTTTGCTGGGTGTCTGGCTGCCCACATGCTTAGGGTCTAACTTGCCATATTTGGGGTTGAGAAGGAATTTTCCCTCAGATGAGATTTTCAGAGATGCTGGAGGTTTTGCATCTTCCTCTGCAGCATGGGGCATGGTCAATTGCAGTTTTAAACTAGTGTAAATGGTAGATTCTCTGTAACTTGACGTCTTTACATCCATCATGATTTGAGGACTTCAGTAACACAGTAAAAGGTTATGTGTCTCCTGAAGGAGTGGGAGATGAGGTTCTTTGGGCTGCAATATGCAGGAGGTCGGACTAGATGATCATGACGGTCCCTTATGGCCTTAAAGTCTGACTCCATGAGTTTGCCACTATAACTCTCAACTCATCTCTTACCAGAGGAAGAACCAAGTCAAAACAGTTGGATCTGGATCCCGAAACCCTAATTTATTACATCTGTTCAGATACAGGGTCAGATGTAGACTTTAGCCCACTCTCATACTTTAATCCACCAGTAGTTGAGATAATGTTCCATAGTTAAGTATTAAATCAGCATTCTACTATAACCCCAAACTTTCAAATGGAGCCCTATTCCCTTTTGTGAGGAACTTTTAAATTGTAGGATTTTATTTTGAATCCAAATGAAACCAAACATCAAAATAGCGATGGCCCCATGAAATGGACTTTTCTCTGGGCAGCTGTAGCGCTCACCACTTGTGAGCAGCCTATTTCTTTAGATAAAGATTCAGGAGGCTATAATAGGGTGAGCTAGCCCTTTAAGGCAGGCTACAGGGTTCAGCCCAGAGCCAAAGCTTTCTAGGTCTTGTAGTCCAGAGGGACTATGGAAGCTGTAGGCCTCGCAGCAAGGAATGCTGGGAAGGGAAGCTGTGTATATATAAGAGCTCTCTTTCTGTCAGTTCAGAAACAAACATAGAGGGAAATGATCTTTCATAATCTTTGGTAGGAACTATAGAGGTGTTCCTGCAACTGCCCAAAAGAGGGGGATCAGCAAGAAAACTCTGGAAAGGGATATTTTTCTATTCTGGAACTGCTAATAGGGGATTCTAGAAAGGGGCTAAAGGAGCTTGTAAAGGGAAGAGGTCCTGGGCAAAGAAACCAAGAAGAGCTTGCAGGACTGGATCAGATATTTGCTTCTTCTCTTGGGGCCTGGAGTCTGAACGTCTGCTAGAGGATTTGAAGAAGCTTTCTTTTGTTTCCCTTTAACTGAGGGACCACTGGAGAGCACTGTCCTTACAACTCAGAGAGGAGAAGTTGGGCTTTCCTTTTTGTGGATTTTTTTTTATTTACCTCCAGGTCTAAATTAGCCAACCAAGTCAGAAGGATAGTTAGGTGGCAGCTAAACCAAACAACAGAAAGGTAAGCACATATCCTAAATGTAGGTACCTACTTCTGAAAATTCACTGTCTTGAAGCCATATTAACAGTTGGTTTATATTTAATATCTTCATTTTCCTTCCCTCCACCCCCAGGTTGGGGGAGCCTTCCAGTGCATGTAGAATAAAGGGGCTCATTAGGTTCTGAAGTTCAGTCCTGATTTATGGAAATAAGGTGGTATAACTGTTGATTAAAACCATTATTGCTGCTATTGTTTGGCTGGAGATAATTTTCTGCACATCCAGCCTAAGAAGGCAGTAGCTGTCTTTACATTGACAGCTATATATTTGCAAAGGGAATGAAAGAAACTTAACTTTTTCAAATAAAAATCTTTGTCTTGTAGAACAGATTTTACAAAACACAGAAGTCCTTGGTCTTTTTTAAACCTGTTAACATCTCCTTTCCCTGACATTAACTATGTTCTGGAGAATGTTACTTTGTTTCATCAACACCCCCACCTCTCTCATGCAAACTGTCCACCAGAGCAGTAGCCCTTCTCTCTGCCCTGGTCAGTTGGAAAGAATGTGCATTCCATTACAAACATAATATGGTTTCATTAAGCTGTATGAAATGCCTTGGATGCTACTGAGCATAAAAAAAAATCAATTGCTTATAGCTCTAACTTTTTAACTCTTCCCCCTGCCACACAACCAACCAACCACTCCATGAAAACTATCTTTGCGAAGTTTGAAACTTTAGCCATGTTCCATGTATTTTAAGGCAAAAAGGAATCAATAATTCTCATCACCTAGCCTTACCTCTGGCATAACACAGGCCAGTAATTTCTGCATCAAGCCCATATTAGTCTTATTTGCTCTAGCTTAGTTCAAAGCATACAACTACCAGAGCTATGGGCACATAAGAAATACTTAGATGGAAACATAGTTCAGCCAACATTATTTCTATTTCTCTGTTGTATGATGGGAAACATGGTTTTGATTCACTCTCCAATAATTCAATAGAGACTAAAAAGATTTTGCTTCAATTTTGAAAAATACAATTTGTCAATCAAAGTTTAGCCCAAGATGACTGGAAAGTTATGAGCATGTAGAAACTGAATTATTATAAGACCTGTTATGTAAGCTTCTTGTTGGTTAAAAATGACCCCTTTCCTCTAGACTCTGCTCCCCAGAGGTGTATGGCACCTCTCATATGTATACATTTTGTATTCTTGCTTTTACCTGGTTCCCCACTAAACACATACAGGCACTTGCTATTTTGCATTACATTTTGATTTTAGGAGTAATGAAAGAGGTTCCTTTAAAAGTAGTTTGGATCAGTTTCTGAATTATTATCCAAAACAATAATGATCAATTTATTTAAAATGAATGGGCTATGTAAACTGGCACAGTATGTTGAACTTCTCTTCCTTATAGCAAAGGCTAAGTGATGTTTTTAGACTATCCATTTTGCTGTATTCCTATTAACTTCTTTATTGTGACGGGCGAACATGATACAAATGGAAAATTCCTACTTAGACTGTAGTGTTGTACTAATACAGGAATGGATCACTGTTGATACTGCTCATATTGAACATTACCTGTGAGTACAAGGGATCTCTTGGTTTGTCTGTTTTTGTGTATAAGGTGCAAATGTTGACATTCCACATGATTATATGTACTTAAGTAAAAAAATGTGTTACGTGGATACCTTACAATCCCGATACTTTCAGGAAGAGTTTTATTTTGCATCAAAAGTGAAATCTGAAGACTTTCTTTCACAAAAGGTCTTGCCTCCCTTAGTTATATGCAAAATCCTTTCTCGTGCATGAGTAGAGTCATAAACTTGACAGTGAATTTTGGTGCTGATTATTTTGATGAACCAGACTCATTTGTTTACTTTCCCAGCTAGAAAAGACACATCTAGGTAAGTAGCCAAGAGGAGGAGAGTATAAATGCAGGACCGGGAATAGAGTTTGGCTCAAGTTGTATTGACTTTGGCAAAAATATGACATGAAAAATTATGCCTCAGATAAAAATAAATTATAAACTAGAGGTATTTGAATGAGAAGAGTTCTCTAAGTAAACTTAATAAATGAATGCTAATTTAGTTACCAATTTGTAGCTATGAAACATAACCAGTGATGTTATTCTTTGGAACTTGTTTTGGAAAAGATTGCATAACCCATGAAGCAATGCTTCACAAAATGCATAAAAGTGTCAGCTTATGTATAATTTATACAGCTAATGTTAGTTATGGTCTGTTTAATACTATTTAATGCTGCTGTATGACATCATTCTTTCATTTACCAGTTGAAAAAATAAAAAGATCAATCAGAAACCTTTTATGGAATAAGAAATATGTTTATTGGATTTGATTTTAAAAAACTGCATAAGACAATAAACATGATTGCTGGGGAGGTATCAAAAGGATTTTTTAAAAGGCATTATTGTAGTATAGTGTATATGATATTTACTATGTTGTTGTTTTAATCATAATTTAGTTACTATGCCTGTTATCTAATGCACTACTAATGTGCCATGAGCAATTCATTTTGCCAATTGTCATCATATAGGCTTGCCCCTTTATTAGTGGCAATCATTAAATCAAATTTTAGTTGTACTTGCTATGTTTCCTCTATTGCCTACAAGGCATCCCTATGGAAGGGATATGAGTTAGTGCTTCTGTTTTTAATCCTTACATTTTTAATCCTCAAATCCATTTTGTACATGTTCAGCAAGATGTAGCCTACCCTGTTTACACCAACTGCCTCTCCTAACTACAGACCTTTGGTAGGGGAAGGAGGATGTGTGTGGAGGGAGGATGGGAGTACCTCAAAATTCAGATTCCCTGTGATGTCTCTCAAACTGTGCCATAAAAAGGGCATAATAAAACTGATCCTTGAAACTGTATTGGTTAATGAGCACAAAAGTGACTAACTAATATTGGCTGTAGACATTGTAATACCAATTATATCACAAAAGGCTAAAACTTGCGGCAGTGAAAGGCCTAATATCCAGTGGAAATGTTGTTTCTATTGTGTAGGAGCCTGTGATCTGTAAAGATTGTGCAACAAGAGTTTGTATGTGGTTCCAGAGTATCTCCCTTGTTGGGAGAATAGGGGGTAGTTCTGGGTAGGCCAAGCGAATGGCAAGATTCAATCAGTGGCTCCACAAACAAGGCAGATCCACACCACAATTTTCACAGAGAGGAAAGGAGCACAAGCAGTCCATGTCCGTTATCCAATCCAGTGGCGGTGTAGAAGTGAGTATAGTAAGGGCATAGTAAAACACCCTCGGGGTGTTGGACACCCTGTCTGTATGATGGGATGGGGTGGGGAGGAGGGAGGATTCTATGCCTCTTCTGTCTCACTCATGTATGTCTTCTACAAAAAGCCCTTTTATTTGGGCATTATTATTTTATTTATTTATTTGCATAACCATAGCACCTAGGACCCTTAGCCACATACCGGGACCCTTACTGAAGTATCAGCTGGATAATGAAAGAAATATAAAATATGAGAGCTTTGGCTGTCAGAAATATGTCAGGATTTTATTTCATTAACCTCTTTTGTTTGCCTTACATTCGAAAGCTATTGTGGTGAATGTAGGGCCTGAGTGGTCATTGAAGTTGATCCGGCTGAGGATCTGGTCTAAAATATTTATTTTGTCCTACATGATATCTTCACAAGTAGGCTGAACAATAACAATTGTTCTGAATGCCAGAATATTGATATTTTTCATGAATAGTGAAAGATTTTCTTTTTTTAAGCCTTCAGTTTAAACAGGAGATCTGTTTGCTCCAGGGATTTACAGCAACGGGTTTCTTATGAAAGCCATCCAAATAATAGCTGTTAGGGAAGAAATAGAAGTGAAAATACAGAATTCCTCATGGAAATCTATGAAGCAGCAGGAAATTCCATGACACACGTTACACAAAGTTCAAATACTTGAGATTCTTTTAGCTTATTCTTAAAAGTAAATAATGTTGTTTTGCACTATTTTTGTGCCCATAGATTTATTTCTGCATCAAAATAAATGTTTTTGTAGAACTCTACTGTTTTGGAATTTTTCATGTGAATATGAATATCCTTAGATATGCACACAAATTATACATTCTTAGGACAGTAATTCACCTCAACTGATTGCAACGTTACACAGCACTTGAAAATATCCAGTTATAGAAACTAGCTTGAAAGCCTGCTCTATATATTTTTTGACATTTGGATAACAAGGAAATTAAATAAGCTTGGTGATCCAGAACCTCTGTATTGTTAAAATATATATTGCTATTGCTTTTTTATAATGATCCCTAAATAGTATCTTTTAAAAAAGGCTCTGTTCTCAGATATTGAAAGGTAGGCAGCTAACAATGTATTTGCAATTACCTGCATGCCTTAACCAAGAAAGTAGTCAGTTTATAGTTGCCTTCAATACGTAAACTACAAATTATTAGTGCATGAAAATGGCATCTAAGTTCTGTTGCTGGGGTCTAGTAATTTTGGATATTTTCCATGCTATTACTGCCTGCTCCATATACCTTTACTGGTTCTTTTTGAAATTAACTTAATGGCACTCTACAGAAATGGACTGCCTACTGAGAAAGAAAGCTTGCTTGCGAAGATGGACTAACTTCCTACTGGGAAGCACTGAGTTGGCACAAACCGAGAAATGCTTTAGCATTAATTTACTTGAGTATCAAATTATTCAAAATAATTAAAACATTTAAGAAATGAGTAGTCAATATTTGCCTTAAATAATTTGGATCCATGAGCAAGTACTTTATACCCCAAATGCCCATAATACTTCTAAGCTATATAGCTAAGGCAATATACTCTAAACTTGCTGCAGACTTTTTTTCCCCTTCAGGCAACAAGGGACACATTTTCAAAATATGGCTTCCATTTGTGAGCACCCAAATTTGTGCACCCAATCACTTACAAATGCAATTTCTGCCACTCTGTGCATGTAAATTCTATATGCATGTTCATGACAAATGTATGTGCACATGTATAGAATAAAATGGATTTCTAGCAATTGTGTACCCATGTGACAATGTCCAGAAATTTTCTATGCAAGTAATTTAGCTGGGTTGGACATCTTTAAAAATATCACTCCAAAATTTTCCATTCCCTGAAATTTCTCTATAGAATCCAATATCTGTATCTTGTTTTCCCATTTTTTTTCTCACAGCTCCAAAATTTTAGGAGCTTTGATATCCATTTCTATAAATCAGTCTCTGCCCTACCTCTTTATTGTGGGCCAAATCCTTAGCTATTGTAAACTGGAGTACACATTTACACCAGCTGGGAATCTGTTTTTTGTTATCTGATCTCTCAAGTCCTTTCTCAGGCTTTGTCATGACTGGAATCATGCCAAGATCATGAAGGAAACTTGATACCTTTCATGATCTGAAAAAGCAGCAAAGAGTCCTGTGGCACCTTATAGACTAACAGACATTTTGGAGCATGAGCTTACGTGGGTGAATACCCACTTCGTCAGATGCATGTAGTGGAAATTTCCAGGGGCAGGTATATATGCAGGCAAGCTAGAGATAATGAGGTAGTTCAATCAGGGAGGATGAGGCCCTGTTCTAGCAGTTGAGGTGTGAAAACCAAGGGAGGAGAAACTGGTTCTGTAATTGGCAAGCCATTCACAGTCTTTGTTTAATCCTGAGCTGATGGTGTCAAATTTGCAGATGAACTGAAGCTCAGCAGTTTCTCTTTGAAGTCTGGTCCTGAAGTTTATTTGCTGCAGGATGGCCACCTTAAGGTCTGCTATAGTATGGCCAGGGAGGTTGAAGTGTTGTCCTACAGGTTTTTGTATATTGCCATTCCTAATATCTGATTTGTGTCCATTTATCCTTTTCCGTAGCGACTGTCCAGTTTGGCCGATGTACATAGAAGAGGGGCATTGCTGGCATATGATGGCGTATATTACATTGGTGGACGAGCAGGTGAATGAACCGGTGATGGTGTGGCTGATCTGGTTAGCTCCTGTGATGATGTCGCTGGTGTAGATATGTGGGCAGAGTTGGCACTGAGGTTTGTTGCATGGATTGGTTCCTGAGCTAGAGTTACTATGATGCGGTGTGCAGTTACTGGTGAGAATATGTTTCAGGTTGCCTGTGGGCGAGGACTGGCTTGCCACCCAAGACCTGTGAAAGTGTGGGATCATTGTCCAGGATGGGTTGTAGGTCCCTGATGATGCATTGGAGAGGTTTTAGCTGGGGACTGTATGTGATGGCCAGTGGAGTCTTGTTGGTTTCTTTCTTGGGTTTGTCTTGCAGTAGGAGGCTTCTGGGTACACGTCTGACTCTGTTGATCTGTTTCCTTATTTCCTCATGCGGGTATTGTAGTTTTGAGAATGCTTGGTGGAGATTTTGTAGGTGTTGGCCTCTGTCTGAGGGGTTAGAGCAGATGCGGTTGTACCTCAGTGCTTGGCTGTAGACAATGGATCGTGTGATGTGCCCAGGATGGAAGCTGGAGGCATGAAGGTAGGCACAGCGGTCGGTAGGTTTTCAGTATAGGGTGGTGGTAATGTGACCATCACTTATTTGCACGGTGGTGTCTAGGAAGTGGACCTCCCATGTAGATTGGTCCAGGCTGAGGTTGATGGTGGGGTGGAACCTGTTGAAATCATGGTGGAATTTTTCTAGAGACTCCTTCCCATGGGTCCAGATGATGAAGATGTCATCAATGTAGCGTAGGTAGAGAAGGGGCGTGAGTGGACAAGAGCTGAGGAAGCGTTGTTCCAGGTCGGCCATAAAAATATTGGCATATTGTGGGGCCATGCGGGTGCCCATAGCTGTGCCGCTGATCTGGAGATATATATTGTCATCAAATTTGAAATAGTTGGGTGTGAGGATAAAGGCACAGAGCTCAGCAGCCAGTTGTGCTGTAGCATCATCAGGGATACTGTTCCTGACAGCTTGTATTCCATCTGTGTGTGGGATGTTTGTGTAGAGAGCCTCTACATCCATGGTGGCTAGGATGGTGTTTTCTGGAAGATCACCAATGCATTGTAGTTTCCTCAGGAAATCAGTGGTGTCACGGAGATAGCTGGGAGTGATGGTGGCATAGGATCTGAGTAGAGAGTCCACATATCCAGACAGTCCTTCAGTGAGAGTGCCAATGCCCGAGATGATGGGGCGTCCAGGATTTCCGGGTTTGTGGATCCTGGGTAGTAGATAGAATAACCCTGGTCGGGGCTCTAAGGGTATGTTGATTTGTTCCGGTGTTAGTGTAGGGAGTGTCCTGAGTAGATGTTGCAGTTTCTTAGTGTATTCCTCAGTGGGATCTGAGGGAAGTGGCCTGTAGAATATGGTGTTGGAGAGTTGTCTGGCAACCTCCTTTTGGTAGTCAGACCTGTTCATGATGACAACAGCACCTCCTTTATCAGCCTCTTTGATGATAATGTCTGGGTGGTTTCTGAGGCTGTGGATGGCATTGCGTTCTGCACGACTTAGGTTATGACACGGCTACCCCTCTGATTCATGATCTGAAGTTGGGATAAATTAATGGGGACATCTGACTGTAGATATGACAGCCATATTCCAACCTTGGGATATGATCTAAATCTTTGCCCTATGTACAAATCTTCTTGTGCCCATGGGGAAAGGACTAAATGTTTGTTTGTTTAAAGCCAGTAACACTGTAGAGATTCCCTATTCCATTGATTATGGTTTTTAAAATATACTTTTGCAAAGTATTCTGAACACACTTTTCTCCTTAATAGATATAACATCACAAACCCAGCAATTCAGAATGATTGGCCCTCTGCTCTGGAGGGGGACAGACTAGAGCCACAGATGTACTGAAGGTTAGGAGTGCAATACCTCAGTTAGGCTATATAGAGAAACGAAGCATTCGCCTGCACTGATTGCTTTGACCAGTTTTATCAGTCTCATTATGGATTTCTTGTAATCTAGGGTTTGGGATCCTTTTCAGTTTATTTTGTTTTCTTGTTACTGAGTAGTAAAAATCGTTCAAATTTCTTCTATTCAGGACAATGGAAAAATAGTATTGTTGTTTGGTTAATATAGACAGCTATTTTTGATGTGTTTGTGCCTGTTTCTACAACACACAGTAAATAGAACACTTTAGCAGTAACTGGAGAACACTGCCTGTGTTTTCTCATTCTTACTTACAAAAGATCGACATGGACTTCATTTCCATTACACTACATATAACATCCTAAGCCACACTGAAAGTAAAGTAAACCACAGTGATCTTAACAAGAAATGAAGAGATAGTATGTTGGTATTTTTTTTTAAAGTTCTAGGCACTCGGAAAGCTGATTCCAGTTCACTGACACTAACAATTTACATTAACAGCAAAGGTATTTATTCTCGTGTTTTTAAGATGGGCATTACTTCTAATTTTATGATAAGTTCATTATGATGACCTGTCCCTTTCTTCTTTACACTTCCATTTCACCAGTACAAAAGTATCTAATTTCAAAAAAAGTGGTGTTGTGAGACCTTGGTCATATAGCACAAATGCATTGCTGTATGCGTTGAGGGCAACATCTATCATCACTCCATTTCCGCCTGTGCTTCTGTCCAGCAATTATTCTGTTCCCTCAACCCCCAAAACAAACCTGTCCCTACCATCTCCCTATCAGTTCTGCCCCTCAGGCTCACTTCTGCAGCTCCTGGACTTCTTAACTCCCTTCTCCCAGGCAGGGTCCCCTTTTCCCCCTTCCAAGACTCAGTGTTGCAGAGGAGCTGTTATGTTACTCACAGGAGAGGAGGGAGCAGAGCTGCCAGGATCGTTCTGCATCCTCTTCCTCTATGCGAATATCTGCTCCTGAACTGAAGAGAGTTGCCTACTTCCTGCAGAAGCTCTGATTGGCTTCTCTTTCCGATGGAGTAGGGAAAGCCCCTTCTGATTGGCTGGTCTCCCCAGGCAGTACTAAAAATGTGCACCCTTCAGTGATCTGCCTGACTAGTTAGAAATGTTGTTTCCAAGGTCTGCATCCCAGTGCACTTCAAGCACTTCACAAGGGTATCGGGTTTTCCAGTTTAGTATCTCTCAAAAATACAAGCATGTTTGTTTTATATAGCATACCATTGCTGTCTTCTTTCTAGTACTATCTGTGTCCCCATAGCCCATACAATCACTCTATTTTTCTTAGTTTTGAGTCTGATCCTCCCACCCTTACTTAGCTGAGCAGAATCTTACATAGGAGCCACTACTATGGCTATAGGTAACCTTAACATTCTGTTACATAGAAGAAATCCTCCACTGGTCAGCTCTGCCAGCTTTGCAGTAGCATCACAAAGTTGCCTGAATGTACTGGACCATCACTGCTTACGTATGCCAGAACAATTTAAATATTACCCTTTGTATTTCATCGGTAGTACAATATGCAAGATGCTACACACGTATAGACATGTAAGGTTGTAGAACAAATGGTGTGTGATATGGTATTCGAGGAATTGTGTATGATCATATAACTGACTTATGCATAAAGAGACAATTAAGATGGGTGTGCAACCTAAACTCGTACAGTCAAATGTTAGTAAATGCCAACTAACATAATTTCCACTTCTAATGACATTTTCTATTTTTTTTTAAAATGGAAGTTTACAAACACATCTTTAAGAGAGCTTCACTTGCCAGGACTCTGCTGTGCAGGCTGGCAAAAAATTGCTAATACCTCAAACAACTGCAAATTCCACATACCTGCGATGAAGGGGATGAATTGGTTAGAAAACACTATAATGTATGTAAGCAGAGTCAGGATAAGCTCTACACTGACATCTGGTGGAAAGAATTTCAGAGAGTGTATTTGCATAGGCACGCCTACCCTATCCCAGACTGCCAAGCTGTGGGACTGCTTGGTGACAAATTGCTCACCCTCAGTTGGGTGGTACTTGCTAGACAAGGGACATGGGTTCCAAAAAACAGAGAATTGAGAGAAGCTGGGGACAGGTATCTGTGCCTAGTGGTGCAGTCTCCTTGTGGAGCCAGAAGCACCAGTTCTAGCCCCTCCTCTCTCCACTGTGAAATGTCAGAGTTGATTTTTTTATTCCCTTAAGAATTTAAATACAGGTTACTGAGCTGAAATCACTTTGGGCTAATGGTGCACTAGCACTGGGGCTCCCCTACTATGAGCTGGAATCACTAAGAGCTGAAAATCACTAAAAAGCTAAAATCACTGAGCTGAGAGCACTGAGTACTGTGCTAACTAGTGGGGAGCCCAAAGCTATACTGTGGAACAGAGCTGCTGGCGGAGTGGAGCAGTTGTGGGGACGGCTGGAGCGGATCACGGGACAGCTGGTGGCAGTGGAGCGGCTGGCAGAGCGGAGTAGCTGTGAGACGGGTGGAGCGGCCCACAGAGTGAGCAGAGCCGAGCAGTTTTCAGGGACAACTGGAGCAGCTCACAGGACAGCTGGTGGAGCAGAGCAGCTGGCGGAGCGGAGCAGTTTCTGAGGACGGCTGGAGGAGCAGAGTGGAGCGGCTGGTAAAGCGGAGCAGTTCGTGGAGAAGGCGGGAGCAGAACCCACAGAGAGGCAGGGCAGTTGGCCCCGGACCACGTAAGGTGCCCCTTTCTACCAGGCTGGCGGGGGGGAGACCTCTGCAGATAGACTCTCGAACTTTGGGGCTGCACTGACCCAGGACAGAGACTTTTGGGACTGTGGGTGATTTGGGGGTTGCTGGACTCAAGAGCCCAGGAAAGAGGACACAGCCCAATTTCCTGGGGTGGGTCTTTGCTCACGGTTTGGTCTATGAACTCTAGTTGAGGTGTTTTTCCCAATTTAGTGTTTGTTGTTTATCTCATGTATTAAATCTTTTCTGCTACACCGAGACTCTGTGCTTGCGAGAGGGGAAGCATTGCCTCTTTGAGTCGCCTAGGGGTGTGTGTAAGATTTTCCCAGGTCACTGGGTGGGGGCTCGAGCTGGTTTGGCATTGGATTATTGAAACGGAACCCCTGGATACTGAACCCGGCCCTTGTTGCTGCCAACTCAGAGGGGCAGAAGGGTTACATGTATATTTATAGTGCTTCAAGGCCCTGATCAGATATCAGTACCCCATTGTGCTAGGCATTGTACATGTCTACCAGAAATACAGTTCCTGGCCCAGACTACCCAGTCTACACAATACTGCTTTCTGTCACCAAAGATCCCTGACCATCCACCCTTAACTGCAACCTTTTGTTTCTCTAGCCAATGCCACAGTCAAGTCAGTTCTGGCTCCATGCAGCCCCTCTGCTCTGTTTGGTTTTAGTAGCTCCGCTGAGCATAAGGCAGGCTGGGTTGCCCCAAGGCTGTGGTGTTGGGGAGTGAACACTGACTAAAATTCTACAGGAAGTAAGGGTAAGGAGCCTGTACAGCAGACCGACCCCCTGGTCTGCAGGACTGGCTCATGCACCTAAGTTTCCTACTTTCTGGTTGCCTTCCTTCCCCAGCTATTTGAATCTGCTTTCTCCAGCACCTCTCTGGATAACCTCATAAGGCACACAGGAGGGAGGTTTATGTATATTCAGAGATCCACAGTCAGGAAGGTACCTGGGTGGTGGAATGCCTAAGCGCCATCTGAACAGGGGGTCAATCTGCTGTACAGGCACCAGCACGTCAAGCGCGTGCCTGGGGCGGCAAGCCACAGGGGGCGCTCTGCCAGTCGCTGCGAGGGCAGCAGGCAGGTTGCCTTCGGCAGCATGACTGCAGAGGGTCCTCTGGTCCCGCAGCTTTGGCGGACCACCCGCAGGCATGCCGCCGAATTCGTGGGGCCGGAGACCTCCCGCAGGCAAGCCGTCGAAGTCAGCCTTCCTGCCGTGCTTGGGACGGCAAAATACCTAGAGCCGCCCCTGACAAGCACCTTACCCTTGCTCCCTGTAGAATCTGTCAGTGTTCACTCCTCTAACCCCACAGCACTGGGGCAACCCAGCCTTATGCTTAATGGAGTTACTAAAACCACACAGAACGGAGAGGCTGCAGGGAGCCAGAGCTGACTCGACTGTGGCAGTGGCTAGAGAAACAAGAGGAGTGGAGCTTGGGATGGAGCTTGCTTGCTCAGGAGCTCCATTCCTCCACAGTTCAACAATTTCATAGAAGCTTATCGCTCTCCTAGGTTCACTCCCAAATCTTTGCTTTCCCCAGAGTTAATTTGAAGCTATTTTGTAGACTCAGCTCATTGTTCAGCCAAGTTAGTTGCAACTAAGTGGGCAATGCATCAGACCCTAGAACTACAGTGTGCTTTTTAGCATGGAGCCCTTAGTAAGCAGTGGTGCATGCATTGTTGTGGGAGAGACAGGAAAACAAAAGAAACAGAGGCATTCACATCTACAGAAAGTGTAAAGATAACTGAGAAATTTTCAGATGCTCATAAATCAGTCTTACCTTCAAGCCACTAGCAAAGGTGGCAGGAACTTAATTTTAAAAAATAAAGGAGGAACTAAAGGAAATCATGACTTTTGTCAGCAACTGCTGATTTCTGTTTTTGCTGGTATATTTAGACATTCTGCAATAAAAAAAGGTTTTAACACTAAAAGAGAGAGCGTTAATGGCCAAAGCCACTCCTAGGACTATCCAACAGTACTGGTTCTCCTGATTTATCAAACTAAGCTTGAGTTAAGGGAGCATGCTACCATCTCCACTGCTGTGGTTTCTGCTTTGGCCAGTGGTACTAGGGTATTATCTATCACAATAACCTGCCCCAAAGGAACAGCAGACTGTCATTGCTGCCTGACAACCTGAGGAAACCATTCATACTATTAACAACAACAAAAAAGGCAGTCACTGTCATTTCTTCTGCACTAAAAAAATCAGACATATTGGATGGCAGAGAGGCCAAGGATTCAATAGGCATGGATACTAAATGATATTCTCATAACTAGCTTTGATACCCCTACAGAAGGGCTAAAGCACACAACTGAAGCAGGGCTACATCAAAAGTTTGAATTGCCTGTGTTATTGCTTTACCTGTGGACATATTAGTTCAGATTCAAGTGCTTTCAATCAGTGTACATCTCACAAGCTTTCAGTTAACTCCTCTCTGGGCTATATAACTTATTTGATGAACTTGGCCCTTTTTTCCCCGTCAATGAATGGTCCATAAACACACTGATTTTGTCAAAAGTATTTATCTGAAACATTTTCACCAAAGTTTTGTGAATAATCCTTGGCCTACAGATACTTTGTGAGCAGTAAATTTCAGATATTCGAATAGCTGTGATTGGAAACCTAGTCACCAAATATGTTTATCTACTGATTGGATGATAATGCTCTTGAAATCTGATTTTTGGTATTAATATTTGTAGCACATTCAAAATTCAGTTTCCATAGGTTCTCGGGTATCAGCATAAAATTCCCTGTTTGGGGAACATTCCAGTCAGTGAGCTCGTTTGCTAGAATATTAATGGCAAGCGGTGTTGTCAATGTGCGGATGTGATTAGAGTGCTTATGCAGAACCAGCCCGAGGCTGAGGAGATGCAACTCACCTCTCACTGTCCCCAATCCTCCTCAGCTGTGCCCAGGAATCAGTATCTTACTGCTTAATCTTTACTTCCCGGTCTCAGTCACATGACCTGGGTTTGGGTTACAAAAGGTTAGACTCCTGACATGGTATGGGTCAATATCCACTGCTAGCGTCCAACTTTTGACCAGAATGCCCTGTTGAAAAGGGACCCTGGCAGCGCTGGTCAGCACAGCTAACCGAGCTGCTAAAAGTCCGATTGGCTGCAGTGGGGCAGTCAGGCTCTGTGCCTGGCTCCATGTGGTTCCCGGAAGTGGCAGCATATACCTCTGACTCCTAGGCGGAGGGGCAGCCAGGAGGGCTTTGCACGCTACCCCTTCCCGTAGATGCCGCCCCCACAGCTCCCATTGGCCACGGACCAGTTCCTGTCCAATATGAGGTGCAGAGCCAGTGCTTGGGGCAGTGCCTGCAGGTGGGGGAAGCATGCGGAGCCCCCCCCCCCCACAGCTGCTCCTCCACCTGGAAGTTGGAGGGACATGCCACCTCTTCCCTGGAGCTGCGCAGACTTCCTCCATCCCCAGGAAATGCTGGAGCCACCTGAGGTTGGGGCTACCTAGAGCCTGCACCCTGAACCCCCTCCCACACCCAAACTCCCTCCCAGAGTCCTAGCAATCTGTGCTCTGTATGAGTATCCCTTACTGTTGCTTGTAGCTGCTCTTTATAGAGGAGTCACCCGGGTGCCTGTTTCAATAATCAGTGTTGGCTAGCCCCAGGCCCTCCAGCCTTTACAGGGCAAGCCACCCTGTTATACTTCCTTTTCTTTTTTTTTATTGGAAAGCCAAGATTAACAGGTATTCGCATGACTCTAGGAGTTAGGACTTTAAAAAAATACCACCTATTGCAAGACCCATGATAAAATCACAATTGCATCCCTGAATTCAGTGTAGTAGAGTGAGTTGTGGGCCAGAGTTCCTGACTAGCCAAGTGCACAATGCCTACTTTCAGTTAGTGGTAGTTAGACAAAAAATGATTTTGTCAATCCACCTGTATACTTTGCTGCCTATTACATGGCAGCAGGCACGGCTCTAGGCACCAGCAAAGCAAGCACCTGCTTGGGGCAGCCCATTTGCAGGAGCGGCATGGGAGCTGAGAGCCAACAGGGGGCTCTGGGAGCTGTAGTTCCTTGGTTAGCTCTGTGCCTATAGAGCCAGCCCTGGAGCAGGGAAATAACTACATTTCCCAGCATTCCCTTAGCCAGTACCAACTGGAAAGGAAGGAGGGGGACCTCCATGTGGCAGTGTGCTGTGAGTGGAGCGTTGTACAGTGAATCGTAGGGAGACTGATGTAAGCAGAGTCAGGATAAGCCCTACCCTGACATCTGGTGGAAAGAATGTCAGAGAGTGTATTTGCATAGGCATGCCCACCCTATCCCAGACTCCCAAGCTGTGGGATTGCTTGGTGACAAATTGCTCACCCTCAGTTGGGTGGTACTGGCTAGACATGGGACATGGGTTCCAAAACCCAGAGAATGGAGAGAGGTTGGGAACAGGTATTTGTACCTGGTGGTGCAGTCTCCTTGTGGAGCTAGAAGCACCAGTTGCACCCCCTCCTCTCTCCACTGTGGAATGTCAGAGTTAATTTTTTTTATTCTCTCAAGAATCTAAATACAGGTTACTGAGCTGAATGCCCTTTGGGCTAATGGTGCACTAGCACTGGGGCTCCCCCACTAAGAGCTGAGATCACTAAGAGTTGAAATCACAAAAAAGCTGAAATGACAGAGCTGAGAGCACTGAGCATTGTGCTAACTAGTGGGGGAGCCTGAAGATATGCTGTGGAACAGAGCAGCTGGTGGAGTGGAGCAGTTGCGGGGACAGCTGGAGCGGATCACGGGACAGCTGGTGGCAGCAGAGCGGAGTAGCTGTGGGACGGGTGGAGCGGCCCACAGAGTGAGCAGAGCCGAGCAGTTTTGCAGAGCAGCTCATGGAGCAGAGCAGCTGGTGGAGCGGAGCAGTTCCTGAGGATGGCTGGAGGAGCAGAGTGGAGCAGCTGGTAAAGTGGAGCAGTTCGTGGAGAAGGCGGAAGCAGAACCCACGGAGAGGCAGGGCAGTTGGCCCCGGACCACGTAAGGTGCCCCTTTCTACCCAGGCTGGCGGGGGGGGACCTCTACAGATAGACTCTCGAACTCTGGGGTGGCAGTGACCAGAGACTTTTGGGTTGTTGGACTTTGGGGTGATTGGACTTAAAACCCTAAGGGGAAAAAGGACAGTGCCAAACGTACTTGGAGGTGGGTTTTTGTTTATGCTTTGTGTTATAACCCTGTTAGTGGTATTTCTCCAATGGGATGCCGCATTGATTCCTTCCTTTATTAAAAAGATTTTGCTACACTCAGACTCCGTGCTTGCGAGAGGGGAAGTATTGCCTCCTAGAGGCGCCCAGGGGGGTGTGGTATGTGAGTGTCCCAGGTCACTGGGTGGGGGCTCGAGCCGGTTATGCATTGTGTTACTGAAACGGAACCCCTGGATACTGAACCCGGCCCTTGTTGCTGCCAACTAGAAGGGCAGAAGGGTTACACTGTATTTTAGCATTCAAAGAACAGGACACTCCAGGGGGAGGGAAGCCCCACCCTGCCGCCATCCACTCGCTCCGAGTGCCCCCCACAGAAACCCCAACCCATCCACCCCCCCCCGCTCCCTGTCCCCTGATCACCCCCTCCCGGGACCCCTGCCCCTAACTGCCCCCAGGACCCCACTCCCTATCTAAGCATCGCTGGTCCTTGTTGCCTGATTGTCCCCTCTTGGGACCTCTGCCCCTTGGGATCCCAGCGCCTACCTAAGCCTCTGTTCTTCTTGTCCTCTGATTGCCTCCTCCTTGAACCTCTGTCCCTAACTGCACCCCAGGACCTCACCCACTACCTGTCCCATGACAAACCCTTGGGACTCCCATGCCTATCCAACCGCTGACTGGCCCCTGACTGCCCCCCCCCGAACCTCTGGCGCATCCAACCCCCCCTGCTCCCTGTCCCTTGACTGCCCCCCCCCACCAGAACTCCCTACCCCTTCACCAGCCCCCTTACTGTGCCATTCAGACCAATGTGTCAGGCTCAGCGTAGCTCCACGTATGCTGTCATGCTCCCCCACAGAGCGCACACCCCCTCCCCACACACACACACACACACACACACACAGCACCTGCCTTCCAGATTTGAACACCTCAAAATTCAGGAGCGCTCAAGCTCAGTTTGGACAGCTGTTACTTCATTTCTCCCAAATCAAATATACTGATCCACTGTAACTTGCTGTAGAAAAAGTAGGATAAAATTGAGCAAGAAATGCTTCCCAGTGGTTTTTAGGACTGGAATTGGTATTTTCAACAGCCATTGCCTTTTTGTTTGTTTGTTTAAAAGGAAGACAGTGATATTGCATTGGCAAATTCCCCATAGAAAGAAAGAGTGGAACAAAAGAGTAAGAAAGGCACCTCAACTTATTCCTCATTTATGGAGTCTTATAATATGCGTCCAGATATCCTCCAGTCACACAAGCTAAAAATTGTTCCACTTTACTGCAGCTCTGTAACCATATGGGGACCAATCTTGTCTGTGTTCTGTGCACATCCAAAATTCCTACTGAATGACCCACCCTGGGAGTGATTTACCAGTGACCCAGGGCTGCGGTGGAAGGAGGGTGCAGGTTGGGGGGGAGAGCCCAGGGCTGGGGGGGCAGGAGGTGTGAGTGGGGGGCACTGGTGGGGGGGGGAAAGGGTGGCTCAGGGCTGGGGTGGCAGCGGGTGGGGGGAGGGCACTGATGGGGGGGGAGGGGGAAGCCCAGTGCTGGGGCGGCAGGGGGATACTGGGGGTAGCCCAGGGCTGGGAAGGGGGGCAGCCAAAAATTGTTTTGCTTGGAGTGGCAAAAAACCTAGAGCTGGCATGGCAGCCTTCTGGATTAAGTCTTGAGACAGTTCTGTCCTACAAATGCATGAAAAGAGTTAGATATTTTGATCATATTGTATTTTCCGATTAGTAAATCTAAATACAAATTGAAAGGTTTTAGTCTACATAAATATTTCTGTCTATGTTGCATACTCTATTACATTAAGAAAAGTAAATTTTATATTACTAAATATTATCCGAAACACAACATGATGCCTGTCAAGTTGCCATGGTAGGATAGTTACTTTAACTCTCCTCAGCAGGTAACCTTGTTTGCACACTGCTTAAACTTGTTCATCAATGATTCCTTACATAACCAGAATATTAATGATATATTAAGGATGCCACCAGACTTCTATCAAATACAAATATGTATCACTGGAAAGATAAAAGATAAATGAAGACATACAAACTATTTGGATATTTTCCTCATTTTCCCCCTACTAATTTATTATTAATTATTTATTTGTATTGCACTAGTGCCTAGAGGCCCCAATTAGGTTTAGGTTCCTGTTGTGCTAGGCATAATATAAATAGAGTAATAAAAGCAGTCTTGGCTCCAGAAAACTTACAATCTAAGACAAGACACAACAAGTTGGTGTAACAATCTATACGAATGAATGCGAGAGGGCAAGGAGAAACAGTAATTAGAATTTGCATTTACACAGGCCAACTGTGTGCTCAGCTCCATGATTTCAAATCCTTTTAAAAATTCAAAGTAATTATAACATATAAAGGTAAGTATCAGAGGTTCTTACTGATTTACTACCTAGCCACTTTCAGTTGCAGTTTAACAATGGCATCCTAGCAGAATGAAGGAGGTCAAGAGATGGCTTTAAGCTTTGGTTCAGGAAGGGCATTCCATGCATCACTTAATAAACATCTGCCTTATCACAATGTCTTATCTTGCTCTCATTTATAGAATTTCTCCTTTATTTTCTGACAAGGGTGTTGAATGGTCAAGAAATAATAGTTGGTATATTTTCAGACTACCACTATATTTTTCATCAGTTTGGGGATACTAGTCATATCTTCCAGCTAGTTTCCAGCCAGCATTTGTGGACTCCTTTGCGTGCTTTATAGTACAAACTAAACTACTTAAGCTACCTTCATAGCTATGTGGGTTATTTTACTCTCAGCTGATATTTTACTATGTAGAGCATGGGTGAAATCCTGGCCACAGTGAAGTCAGTTGTTAAACTCCCATTGACTTCACTGGGCAAGGATTTCACCCCATGGCTTTTTTTAAAAGCTGAATTTAGTGCGGAAATCCTAATAGTGGGGAATCCATCTAGTCCAAATTCTCAGTCTCTCTGTTTTAACTCAGCCTTTGGAAATCACCTGTGTTCTGGTGGTCCTCTTACTGTCAGTCTTTCAGCATCCTTTGAAAGAGAAAAATGTAAGGTCGGTGCTATAGATGAAAAGGCCCCAGAATACTTCTGCAGTATTCTTAGCCCTGCCATAGCAATGGACTGAGCTTAGGACCTGAACTTGGATCCACTTCAAAGAAACCTGTAGGCTGAACTACTTAGAAACATGTAATGTAAATATAAAAGTTGTGCTATAAGTGTACTTTACTGCATCTTACTTCCTCCCATCAATATATAGCACTTACTCTTCCTGCAAATAAAGCTGCACCATGTATTTTAATCGAGACGCGGGTCTCCTGTTCCCAACACTTATAATCAGATCCCAGTTTTCCAACTAAAGCTGTTTGATATCCTACTTTTTTCAACATAGTAGCATGTCAATAAGTCAGAGAATAGTTCTGTTTCTTAGATTTCCCCAAGCATTCTGAGGAAATCCTTTGACAATTCGCTGTATAAAGTCAGTTAATTGCTTTATATAGTGGAGCAAAAGTGAGTATTTAGACCTATCACATGACAGACATTCGGAAAATATGGGAATGACATATTTGTCAATAAAATGATCACTAGAAGAGTAAATTATTTTATTATGTGAAAGTTCTTGGTTTGTCGAGATATCTCGATTGTACTAATAACTGACACAGTCTTAACCTGCTGTCTGAATAGCAGGAAGAAAAGGCTCCTGCTTATTTTTTTGAATCTTTGCAGGATCTTCCTATAACCAGAAAGTAAATCTCAAGACACCATAGAATTGAATGAAAAAAAAAGATAGTTTAAATTATATATTATTTTAAGTCAGGTAGGATCATAATAGAAAAAGATCATCAAAAACAATGAAAAAAATAATTGTTAATTTCTACAGTACCTTGAAACAGAAGCCCATGAGAATAAATGGAATAAGGATACTATTAAAATTTCCTCTTTTATTATATCTTCTCTGCCAGAGTAATTGTTGCTGTGTCCAATATATGCAGGGGACAATTTACTAGCTGTTTTCTATTAGTTTTTAGCATTAACATATACAGAAAAAAATGAATAGCAAGCTTTTCTTTGGTTAATTAAATGACTGACAAGTCATAGATGTTGCTGCACCAACTCTTCCATATAATTTAAAAACACTGGCAAACAAAAGAACGGTAGACTAATGTAAACTGCGCTCTTTATTAAGTGAATATTGATGCTATATTATAGATTTTCTTTTATGAGCTTGAGTTGACTGGAGTGCATGTCTCTTTTCAAGTTTCATATATTAATATTCACAAAGAAAAAACTGCTTGTACCATTCACATAAAGGAATCTAAAAGATGCTTTCCTGTAGAAACAACTCCACTTGTGAAAGACTTTATTTTCCAAAATGACCTACTATAACAGTGTATTATTTATACTGAATAAATAAATAACATATGGTTATTTATTTATTCAGTATAAAATTAGTTTGGTTTTGTAATTGGATGCTGTTTTTTATAGGCTATCTTCAGAATCAAATGCACTGGATAGATATTCCTGCAAGGCATAAAAGTTCCTTACAGATAGCAGTTTCCATGATTCTGTTCTTATTTGGAAACAAATTGTAATATTGTTCTCATTTTCTCTTTAAGAGTATCTCAGTCATTTGTAATTAATTCAATAACCTTTTCATTTTAAAGTGAATTTGGTGCTAATTGAAGGTGCCAAACTGACAACCTTGGAAACAGCCCCCAAATAGATCTATTCTACTATCGTCTCTCACACAGTTCCTCAGCTATTTCTAGGAGGACCATCTTTATCAGTAAAGCACAGTTTAGTTTGTCTGTGATGTGGATACCCATCCCCAAGAAGTGGACCAAGACAATTAGTGCATTTCAATTTCATTTCAGACACCAAGTAGCAACTGGAAGTTAATGACTTTCAGTCACGATTTCTTTCAGGTTAGCGGACTTATGATGACTTGGATATGGAAGACAGTGTATCCTATTACTAGTCTCCTCAGCTTTCCACTACCTCAAGTACTTTAATTCATCTAAATATTTTGGTTAAATAGATAATTATTATTTTCATTTATTTCTTTTATACACATTGAGCAATATAGGCCTAATTCTGTGAGGTTTCCAAAGATTTCTTCAGAGTACTAAAGCTCACACCATCAACTCCCATTTGAAATTAATGGTAATGTGGTGCCTAAATATCATTAAGAACCTGAGCCTGAGTATTTTCAACTCAGTGAGCTGTGATGGAAATTGAGAACATCTAGTGTTTTTCAGGATTGGCTGTATATAATTTAGGGTGAGTTCTGCTGTTCTGGGAAAACACAAATAGGATTATTTTAGAACTGATTAATAATAATTAATTAATAATGCATGTTTACCTGGCACTTCTCAGAATGACCTCACGGTGCTTTATAGATAGTATGTATGGATCTCTTCACCCGTCATTGAACTCTTGGTACCTTTCACATGAAATGTAGTATCCATTTAACATTGTTCAGCAACACTGTATAAGGGTTTAGGACAAGAAGTAAAGTAAAGCCAACTGAGACAACAGGGAGAATGTCAGAGGACAGAATAAATTACCAAAGATGGATTTAAGCCAGAACATTAATGCTAACAACTCTGTTCTTGTGAAAAGTACCATGTTTAATGAACATAGGTAGTTTAGTTCTCATTTTTATGTCTCTGAAAAACACCTCCAGCAGCACAGTGCCTCTTTGCTAACATACAAGGGCACTAGTTCGATATTGAATTGAAAGGAAGAATGTGTCATCTGCTCAGTTACCATCATATATCCTGTAGAACTTGGATTTCCTTGGAGATATCTTATCTGATTACTGGGCAGTCCTAGCTCTGATAAGCTTTTCAGCCTTGGTGTGGTAGGCCATCTTGGTAAGACAACTTTACTAATAAACACATGAAATGTTTGTAAAGTGATATATAACAAAATATGAACATACAAAATAATAGCCCAGTCCTGAAGTCTTTACTCAGAAAAAAATATTTTTAAATCAATGGACCAATCTTCCACTCCATAGTTTTGCCTGAGTAAAGAATATAAAGTTGTGTCCTAAAGTAGTAGTAAAATGATACTGGACTGCAATTAATTTACAATGAACTTACTTGGCCAAATCTTGCAAAGCATACCCAAGCAACTGTCTCTTACATTTCAGTAAAAAATTGCCTGAGGGATTGTAGGATTTGGCCCAGTAAATTTAATTGGTTATAATAATGATAGAGGAACAAAACCTTTAAACATTCAGCATTTTAAACTGAAAGGATTGTGGTGATCATTTCTGCTAAATGTCCTGATGCAACGTACTATGGTAAAGGAAATACTTCATATTCTTACAATTGACTTGGATTAATTATGAGGGTGATGAATAGTGTTCAACCTATGTAAATAAATGTGTGCCTTAGATTCAAGACCAGTGAAAGTACTGCTATGTTTTAGTGGACCATGGTATCATATTTCATGTAGTAAAAGTTGTGAGGGAAGAGGAGTGATATTTATGGAGTGCAAAGCACTGTGGGATTTTGTGGGAAACCACATATATTCAGCTTGTCAGAAAACATCTTAATATTTACTCGTACAATCCCTAGGCTACTGCTTTCTAAACCTAAAGCTTTCATTAGCCCATTTACCAGATATAAAACATTTGTAAGTCTGTTGAAAGAGTTACTTCCAGGACTGGCATTTTGCACAGTAATACAATGATATCTTTACATAACCTTATCATTATGAAGTACTTGACATTACTTGCAAATGATCTGGCTTAGCCTGTTAAATTAATTCTGTTTTTCACATTTGTGTTGATAGTGTTTGATTCTTCCAAAGCGTCCCTCATTATTATTATTATTATTATTCCATAGAAAGCACAATCCCACTTTCTGGGTATGCATCTTTCTCATTGCCTCACTGCCCCGAGAATCCTTAAAGCTGAATGTTAGTGAAAGTACTCAATGTGAGCATTAGTTTTAAGATTGCTGTTTTTCAGTTCCCTCTCACTCCCATCTCTCGGAGTCACTTGTCAACAAAATATTGTTGACTATATCCCCAGTGCTGTGTATCCCACATTTGTTGTTACATAGCTGTTCAGCAGTTTACAATTGCTTGCATTCTGTATGTCCTACTGGTTCACAAATGTATGATAACAACAAGAACTCTGGGTCTTAGATCTTCTTGTTACTTTTAGTCCCTGAAGATTTTGTGATGGGAAGTTCTATACATTGAAAAATAAATAAATATTGCTTTAAAAGCTAAATAAAAGAGCTGAGATTTTTTGTCCAAATAGATAGTTTTTGATCCATGTTGCATACACAATATATTACATTAAGAAAGGTTAATTCTATATTAAATATAATCAAAAACACAACATGGGGCCTGTCATGCTGACATGGTGTGATAGGTACTTTAATACTGCTCAGCAGGAACCCTTGTTATATTTTTTTATATGTTAGTAGATGTCTACTTAGAATTGATCAAACCTTTCCTTCTGAAACATATATGCCAACACCTCCACAACACACTATAAACTAGACTCTCAGAAAACAATAATGATGCTTATCAGTCACTCGCCTTGAGTTTGCTTGTGAAAAACCTCTAGCTAGTATGCTATTGGAGCTCTTAAAACATAGATCTTTTTGCTGCACTGATAATTCACTCACAGCTTGAGATTGATGACTATGTGAAGTCCATAAAAGATGTTACCACTATATTTTCTTCTTATGATTTATTTTATCATGTTGTCAAGGTTTGCAGAAAACAAGAAACAAATCAATGAATGTCATGCTTAAATATTAAAGAAGGCTGTAATACACAATTTTATTCAGATGCCTTATTCAATCTTGTGGCTCTGAAAAGGGTAGCAGCAGCAAAGCTTTTATTTGAATTACTTTTGGAAAAATTAATTTAGTTTGAATGTTGAATTTTGAATGGCAAAAGGGTAGCTAACCTTATTTGTTTAAAGAGGAATATATAGTTGCTTAGATTCTTTGAAAGCAACTCTAGAAACTGAGGGAAATTGAGTGGATTTTCAACTAAACAAAACTTTGGAACTGAATTGTTTAATAAGTTTATACCTTCTAAATTAGTGGGCAGTTACCTGAGAGAGCAAAAAAGGTTCAGGCATTACTTCATCAAGTTATATTAGTATTACTGTATTACAAATACTGTAAACCTGCACCGTGTCCAAGTTACTCCTTCATTGCCACTAAGCTGAGATCACATCTTATTGCTTAGCGTGGAGGGTGGGAACAGACTTATGGTGTAAAAGGATTTTACTCCAGTGCCTGTAGCCACACAATTTCAGAATTGGTTGTCTCAGTTCTAATGCTGTCTTTCCATGTTGTTTTGTTAGAATTCAGACACAAAATAGCAATTAAACCCCACTAGCTTTTTGTTTCTTTGTTCTAGTTTTACATTACTTACATTTAATGATGGGAGAAATTACATCTGAACATTTTGATGTTTTTAAACTCATCTGAAAGTAGTGGATTCAAAGTGTTGAAACAGAAATGAATCTTTTAAAAGTTTCTCTTCCATTTAAGGCCAGATAGAGAAGTGGTAGTTTAGTCACTCCCTCTATTCAGTTTATCACAATCAAGCTGGGCTTTTTCATGGTACCCTATAATCATGGTGTCTGGCACCTTATAATCATGGTGTCTGGACATTTTTGTATTTGGATGTTAAGGGGAGCAGGGGTTGATGTCAGGGGGCAGCAGGAGAGTAGGGTAGTGATATTCATCAAAGCTCTGTCCACACAATAACCTCTACTCATGTGGGTTGCCAAAATGAGATACTGCTCACAGTAGACTCGAGGTGTTCAGGTATGATTATACTTGCTCAGTGGGTATGGTTCTCATTCACTAGAGTCCAAATGTATCCACGGGCTGTGCTTGGCTTCCCTTCAGTGGGATTTAGATAGGCTCCTTAGGCTTGCCTCCTTCTGGACTGGGGAGAAAAATGAATGAGGTGAGTGGGGTTGGGAAAATACCATCATTTATGGAGCCAAAATGAGATGTCATTCACAATAATTTGTGAAGACTTACCTAACATGTCCTCTTTCTCCTTTCTTACATGCTTTTGACAGTGAAATAGTTAACTATGTTGACATGTAAAGGATTACCATTGAGTATCTGATTACCTCCCTGCGACAAGCTTGGAAGTTCACACCTTTTACAGATAGTGTCTCAGGTTCTCTGCAGACTTGGTTAGACATCTCTGCATCAGGTGCATTCCATTCACGTTTTCAAGGTTATGTCAGCATAACCATAAGAGCAGACTTTTGTTTTTTAAAGTGAAAGCTGAGATTCTAGAGAACAAGAAGGTAGCTTGAAAGAGGTGGCCATGTGTTGTACTGACCCACTTCTAGTAGGGAGTTTAGGTTGAAGAGGTGAGTTTTTTGCATTTGCTCTGAAGATGCTGAAGTTCAGCATTACCCTGATCTCTTCCAGGATTTCTAGATTCATGGTCTAGTTGCTGACAAAGCTCAGTCTCCTATATGTTTCACCTGTGAGATTGGCCGTTCCATTATTCTAGTGCAGGAGTAGGCAACCTATGGCATGCGTGCCAAAGGCGGCATGCAAGCTGATTTTCAGTGGCACTCACACTGCCGAGGTCCTGGCCACCGGTCTGGGGAGCTCTGCATTTTAATTTAATTTTAAATGAAGATTCTTAAACATTTTTAAAACCTTATTTACTTTACATACAACAATAGTTTAGTTATATATTATAGACTTATAGAAAGAGACCTTCTAAAAATGTTTAAATGTATTACTGGCATGTGAAATCTTAAATTAGAGTGAATAAATGAAGACTCAGCACACCAATTCTGAAAGGTTGCTGACCCCTGTTCTAGTGAAATATAGCTGTCATATGAGGTTGTGATCATGCAGACGGAGGTGGCCCTTCAGCTAACTCATTATTTTATTTGTTGTTGTTTTATTTTCTGACAGTAGTGTTTAGGGGCCCCAGTCATGATCAGGGACCCATTGTATTAGGCACTGTGCAAACCCAAAGTAAGAGAGAGTCCTTGACCTGAAAGCTTTACAATCTAAATAGGTGAGACAGATAGAGGGTGGGAGGGGAAATGGAGGCACGGGAAGGTTAAGTAACTTATGTAGGTTACACAGTATGTCAGTGACAGAGCAGAGAACCTGTATTGTAGCTAGCAGTCCAGTGCCCTATCTAGTAGACCAACCTGGCCCCCCTGCGATCAGTCCCATGGTAGGCTTTGAAGATGAGGACCGATACTTTAAATTTGACCTAGTATTTATTGGGGAGATTGTGAAGAGTGCAGCAGTGTGTTGATGGGCTCTCTGTGGCTTTTATTGCTGAGTAGATGGGCTGCTGTGCTAAACACCCATTAGAGCTTATATAAGTTCGATGGTTTCATATCTTGGAACAGAGTCATTACTGTAACTCTAGAAGTCATGAATACGTGGAAGTGTTTTAAGATCTTTATTAATGACCTGGATGTTGGAATAGAGAACATACTGATAAAATTTCCAGATGAGACACGACTGGAGGCAGGGTTGCCAACGGTTGGGAAGATAGAGCTACAATTCAGAAGGATCTTGATAAATTGGATAACTGGGTTATAGACAACAAAATGAAATTCAGCAAAGACAAATGTAAGGTGCTACACTTAAGGAAGAGAAACCAAATGCACAAATACAGAATGGGGGAACTGGCTTGGCAGCAGCACTGCTGAGAAGGATCTGGGAGTTATAGTAGATCACAACCTCAACATGAGTCAGCAATGTGATGCTCCTGCAAAAAAAGCAAATGCAATTTTAGGTTGCATTACAGAGGCATAGCATGCAAATCACGACAGGTGATAGTACCACTCTACTTGGTGCTGGTTAGGCCTCAGCTGGAGAACTGTGTCCATTTTTGGTCACCAATGTAGAGAAAGGATATAAAGAAACTGGAAAGGCTCCAGAGGTGAGCGATGAAGATGACCAAAGGGTTGGAATGCAGCCATATGAGCAAAGGCTGAAGGAACTGGGTATGTTTAGTTTGGAAGAGATCAAAGGGGGACATGATAGTGATCTTCAAATACTTGAAAGGCTGCCATAAAAAAGATGGAGATAAGTTGTTTTCAATTGCCGCAAAGGGCAGGACATGAGGCAATGGTTTCAAACTATAGCGTAGAAGGTTTAGATTAAATCTAAGGGAAAGCTTCCTAACTGTAAGGACAATAGAACAGACTGCCTAGGGAGGTTGTGGAATCTCCTTGACTGGAGGTATTCAAAAAGAGGCTGGATAACCATCTGTCTTGGGTGGTTTAGACAGAACAAATTGTGCATCTTGGCTAGTGGGTTAGATTGGAAAAGTTGAAAGCAACTGATCTAGACTACTATACCCCTTTCAGAAGTCTGATTTGTCTTGCATACCCAAAATTTCACCTCACTTTAAAACTACTTGCTTACAAAATCAGACACAACAATACAAAAGTGTCACAGCACATTATTATTGAAAAATTGATTACTTTTTCATATTTACTTTCTAATTATAAAATAAATAAATTGAAATATAAATATAGTACTTACATTTTAGAGTGGTATAAACAAGTCATTGTCTGTATGAAATTTTAGTTTCTACTGACTTTGCTAGTGCTTTTTGTGTGGCCTGTTGTAAAACTAGGCAAATATCTTGATGAGGCAATGTACCTCCTTGGAAGATCTATGTGTACTCCCTGGTTAACAACCACTGGGCTAGATGACCCTAGTGGTCTTTTGTAACCTTATGATACTAAGAAACAACAGCTTTCTTACCAGATGCATTTTAGAAAAGGGCTTTTTTCATAGTCTTAACTATCTGGTTATCGAGAAGCAGTGAAGAGTCCAAGCAAACATTCAGTATGTGCAGAGCAGAGCCTTAACTAACGTGGCGCAGGTACCCATGGTAACTTTTGTCTTGCTATCATCACCACTGTCTTCTTAGGATTTAGTTTCAGTTAGCTGCTGTGCATCCTGTTGCAGATCTCAGCTAGACCTGTGTATGGCAAGGAGATGGCTTCTTAATTGTGTCTGATCTATAAGTACATCTATTTATAGATATATTATTCAAAGTTTAGTCCATGCTGTTCTACATCCCCAATGGTTTTATATCAGATACTGAAAAGAATAGGTGAGAGAGTTTTCACTGAGGGACTGCACAGGTGATAGGGTTTTAGGATCCTATCACCTGCCATCTCAGGAGTAACAAATAAAGCCATCTCAATGTGATCCCATCTGAGATGGGATAGCAGGATTTAGGGCTGGCTCCAGCTTTTTTGCTGCCCCAAGCGGCAAAGCAGGAAAAAAAAAAAAAAGAGAGAGCCTCGATTGGCGGCACTTCAGTGGCAGCTCTACCGTGCTGCTTCGTTCTTCGGCAGCAATTAGGTGGCGGGTCCTTCACTCCAAGAGGGACTGAGGGACCCACTGCCAAATTGCCGCTGAACACCCAGAAGTGCCGCCCCTTTCCATTGGCTGCCCCAAGCACCTGCTTATTTTGCTGGTGCCTGGAGTCAGCTCTGGCAGGATTCCATGGCTGTCCAAGAACAGGCTGTGGAAAGGCACAGCAAATATGGGTGATGTTGTATGGCTCCTGTTCATGGTAAAGATAAGATCCTCCACTATCATCTCTGCTCCATGTCCTAGCCTGAAGCTTTATTCAGAGAGGTCTAGAATACTGATAGCATCCAAGTGGAGCTGAAGTAACCTTGGCGAGCTTCCCAATTACCTTGCTCAGTAATAGGAGGTTGGATACTGGTCAGGAGTTGGACAGGTTGATTGCAATGAATGTTAGATTCTGAAGTACGCTTTGGATGATGGAATGATTCAGGGCAGATGGTGCTGACTACCTCAGATGAAAGGTGTCCCAGGTGGTCTCAGTATCCAAAGAGAGCATGCATCGATCCCAGAAGGTGGCTCAGTTTCCATGCAATGCTCTCAAATTCTTGTTATGTGAATGCACTGGGGGTTGATCAAGAGGAAGTAGAGGGCTGGAAAGAGGCATCTACAGTGAGGCCTAGTGTCTTTGATGTCAGAAGGTAGGACAGGAGAGCTGCTTCAGCAATTGGATGCTGTATGGGACAGTGAGGAGGGAAACTGGAAGCTGAGGGGAAAGAAATGGGGGTGGGGAACTCTGGGGAGAATATGGGGAACAGAGAGTGAAGCAACTGGGAACCATCACTTTAAATTTACATACCTACATTTATTTTTGAACCTGGATAATAACAGTGCTATATGTTCAGGATACTAAATATTATTGTAATATTATGTTTTTATTTATCCTGTGCTTTTGAAGGCAAAACAAAGTAAAGTCAAATGAAAATTTATCACAAACGTCTGTAACAAAGGACTACCAGTAACATATTTTTTGGACAATCAGAGTTTAACAATTGGCATGACACCTCTTCTTTCCCACCTCAGCCTTCCTTTGTAATAAACATGATTAAGCCAGACATGGATCCTTACACTAGTGTCTAAGGCCATATTTGATAAAGTTTTATGCTCTTGTATACTTTTCACACTAGGAAATAGGGAAATCTGTAGAGCATCTAAAAATGCAAAGTTCAAAATCTCTCACATTTTCTCTCCTCCCCCGCCATTCTAGATCCATCCACAAACCCTATTAACTGTAACCCTCTGTTCTTGCTATGAACTTTCAGGAATGACTCATGTAAATGAAAGGTAGCTTGAGCCAAAATATTTCCTGTGCTGTGTCTCAAATTTTCTTAGCTCTAGAGAGCTCTTACGGTATTTCAAGGGGCATTTCTTTCTGCTGCTCTCAAGCACTTTTTAGCACATATACTTTGGTGTTCTCCAGCAATGGAATTGATATTGAGTCACAAGATTAGGCAAAATCATTGTTGCCTGTCCCAAACAGATCAGACAGTGAGAACAATGAGTTGAGTTTTAATTAATTGAATTTGATGCTTTAATTTAGTTTGAGACTATAACTGCAAACTGAAGCATATTTTATTTGCGGCTTTCATAATGTATCAGAATATATTTATAACATAGTATTAAAAATAAAATATATTGGATTATGTGTTGTTTTTTTTCAAGCACAGTATTTAAATTAACCTTAGAACAATTCTTGTAGAATCAAATTTTAACACAGGACCCAATTTTAGCAGCTCTTTTCCTGCATACGTTATTGTTTATTATAACACACGGCAGAGGGAAAAAAAACTTAAAATTGATCAATCTTTTTTCTCTGCCATGGCCCAGTAGGTTGGAAATTGGCTGTTACATTAAAACTACATCAGTAAGGGAATAGGGTCCTTATCAAAGATAACCAGTTCTGCTGCTTTGAAAGGACACTGTCAACTTGAAAATCACATTTTTGTCTGAAAATGCTGTGCCTACTGTAGTTACAAGTAACTCATAAGATTAATGGAGCTGAAAAGAGTTGGTGGAAAAAACATTTCCCCCCTCTATTTTTTCCCATATGTTTATTTCGATAGCCTTTTAGGTGAAGTCCATTCTGAACAAGAGCCAATACAAAGACTGTTCAGCATTTAAGTCAGTCTTATTATAGGCGGGGCTGGTAGTGCCACCCATTATTAAGGTTGCCAGATACTTCCCATTATAAGATACAGTTTTCAGGTGCTTATAACTTTGCCAAAATGTAACCATTTGAGCTGAAAATTTTCCATTCAGTGTGTAGTGGATGCGTGGTTTATTTTGAGGGGAGGGGTGGGAGAGGGCGGGAAACATTAACCAAATTAGTTAAGCTGTTTCCAAGGATGAGACTAAGTAAAAAGAATGGAGGGAATAGTCTCTTTGCTCCCCAAAGCTCAATAACTGCAGTTGAGACTGGTCTCTATTCCAGTAGGGAAGGGTCACCTGGGAAAGGAGTAGTTATAATCTGCCCCTGTAAAAAAGTATATGTTTGGCTAGTACCGATAGTTTACTTCTTAAAATGTATGTACTTTATAATTCATGTTCAAGTGAACTGTGTTACTGCTGCTGATGTTACAGACTACTATGTTATGGGGTTCTTTAGAACAAGAAGCAATGGGCTTAAACTGCAGCAAGGGAGATTTAGGTTGGACATTAGGAAAAAGTTCCTAACTGTCAGGGTAGTTAAACACTGGAATAGATTGCATAGGGAAGTTGTGGAATCTCCATCTCTGGAGATATTTAAGAGTAGGTTAGATAAATGTCTATTAGGGATGGTCTAGACAATATTTGGTCCTGCCATGAGGGCAGGGGACTGGACTCGATGACCTCTCGAGGTCCCTTCCAGTCCTGGAGTCTATGAGTCTATGAGTCTACGGGGTCACTTTATTTACTGGATAGCCTTTGTTTTGTCACGGGACAATTATCCGATGCAGTTACAGAAAAGCTGAGGCAAGTTGATATCCCCTGAAAGTTCCTACAATTAAAGTCTTTTCTCTTTAGATTTTGTTCTCCAGGATGTCTAATGACATGAACTCTAGATTGACAAATGGGAAGAGCTCTGTGTAAGCTCTAAAGCTTGTCTCTTTCACCAACAGATGGTCCAAAAAAAGGTATTACCTAACTCACCTTGTCACTCTAATATCCTGGAACCAAAACAGTTATAATACCACTGCCTGGCTTTTTAGTTATTTCATAATATTTGGATGCTTCTTTGTAGATATTCCCTCCTTTGGATGTGGTTAACAGAGGAAGGGAAAGCCACTGGAAGTCTCCAGTTATTTTGCAAATCGGTTTGGTATTTTTGGTAGGACACAATGTGGTAAAGATTAAACAGCCTCCTGGTGTGACTTTCTATAAAATGCTTTGAGAAAAAACATATGTTAACTAGAAATATGGCCAGGGCATTCCTTCTTGCATTATTTCTAGTTAAAATACTCGGAAAGCAATTGCAGTGCTTTCCCTCTCTGTTTTGACAACAAATTTGCATACACAAGTTGCAAATACTTCAGGATATACAAGTGTTTGTTTAGATGTACTGTACTATGTCACCTGTCCTCATTCTCATTTAGTTTAGATTTTGTTTGCTATGGACACTACAGGCACTAGCGTGATTATGAACATTTGTATTATGTGTGGAAAAATCTGGAGTGAAATCTAAGCTCCATTGAAGTCAGTGATAATACTCCCATTGACTTAATTGGGGCCAAGAGTTCACCTATTGTTTTTTTTAAATGGAAACAGTTCAGAAGAAGTCTTGTCTGCAGTAAGAGACTGTTCCCTCATTGGTAATTTGTTTCCTGTTCTAGAAAAAAACATAAAGGATAATAGAAAAGGAGCAGTTATGCAAACATTAAAATGAAAAGTTAAGTGACAACATTGCTATAAACTAGAATGAGCCAAATTTTCAAAAGGAACTCAGTTTGCCTGGGAACTTGCAAGTGTCTGTGTAATCTAGTGCTCAGTCTCCCTCTCATCACTATAGTATCTGAGCACCTGCAAACACTTGTAATATCTTTTGAATCAGTTTTCAGACTCTTGCATCTTTTTAGCTTTCAATGGAGTTGAACCAGTGTAATGAAGAATGAGAGAATCAGACCAAGTGTGTACTTCTGTGGATAGAACTAAAAAGAGAACTCTTATTTATAATGCAAATACAAAGCTGATGTGGCTTTCTTCAGGGATGATCCGTAAAGGGAAAAGTAGAGCTAGGGATTAAAAAGTGAGCAAGTAATGTGTAAACCATGAGATTCAATTAGTTCCTCCTAGAAAGCCAAATTGTGGTGAATGCTGTAGAGGAAAGGTAGGCAGAAAATATTTACGTCAAAGCTATGCTTAATAAGTTTCAATAATTAATTGTAAATTGCTTGTTAAACCTGGAAATGCACCATTTTTTGCATACTTTTATGGGTGCAGAATAGAAAGAATGACAGGTTAATTAATAATTTATAAGATTTCTCATCCTCAAGTTTAATAAAAAATCCATTGTATTTTGTGGCTATATCTTGCATGATGCATAGCAGCAAAACACCCAAGGAGGTGATTGTCATTGGACCTTCTGTGGCAGCATGAAAAGGAGGGCTGTCCTTCACCTCCCATCCCTTGTACATCTCATGTGAGAGCAGAGCAAAATAGCAGCCCCTGTGAGCAGTGTCTGCTTGGAGAAACTTGGAAATGGGCAAAGGGGAGTAGGGAGTCATGGCCAGGCCCTTTCCCCATTGGCCCACATTGGGTTGGATAACTGGGCGTGGGGAGTGGTGTGATCTGTGTCACTTAATGGATGGTGTAGATTGTGCACATTAGGAAACCTCAGTGAACAACACTCCTGCTGAGTAGAGCTTGTTAGAAATTTTCCAGTGGAATTGTTTCCCATTGGAAAATGCCAGTCTGTCAAAAGCAAAATGTTTTGTGGAAATATGATGTATTTGACGCATCTTCTGATAGAACACAGGCAGGGTTCCAAAACTACTAGGCAGATTTTGGATCCCTAGTGTTGTCCGATTTCTAGGCCAGTGGACTTCTCAGAGTGCTCCTCAGGGACCAAGGGCAATCAATGTATCTGGGCAGCCTTGGAATGGTGGCAACTAGAAACCCTGGCTTCTGAATAGCAGCGGGGAAACAAACCAGCCTGGATTCATATCAACATCAGGCAGCAGCTACCAGAGCTTGCCAGGGAGCATATTTTGTTTTGAAACACCACATTTTGGTGGTTTTTTTTAAAGAAAAACTTTATAGAACTTCCATTTTGTGTGAAATTTTCAAAAATAATTTTCGTTTTGTTCCCATTCAGAAAGAAAACCAGGTTTCTAAATGTCAAAATGACATGGAAAGTAAAGAGTTTTGAACAGCTCTACTCCTGAGGCATAATCCCTTGCCCCTCCTCCTCATGTTATTGTAGGAGCAATGCCACCACCTACAGGGGTCTATGTGCAGATAACAGAGTATGGCCCCAAATTAGCAGTCCCATCACCTAGGATAGCACAACATGAGGCACAGTGTGGGAACGGCGAGTGCTCACAGGAGACCTTTACTATGCAAAGGGCACCCAAATGATAATTAGCTGTAAGTATTTGATAAGTATCAGAGGGGTAGCCGTGTTAGTCTGGATCCGTATAAAGCAACAAAGAGTCCTGTGGCATCTTATAGATTAACAGACGTATTGGAGCATAAGCTTTCGTGGGTGAATACCGACTTCGTCAGATGCATGTGGTGGAATTTTCTGGAGGCAGGTATAAATATGCAGGCAAAAATCAGTCTAGAGATAATGAGGTTAGTTTAATCAGTGTTCTCCTACAGGTTCTCCTACACATCAGCCTCCCTGGACACACAATAGCAGATTTAAAGGTAGCCATCCTGCAGCAAAAAAACTTCAGGACCAGACTCCAGAGAGAAACTGCTGAACAGTCATTCATTTACAAATTTGACACCATCAGCTCAGGATTAAACAAAGACTGTGAATGGCTAGCCAACTACAAACGCTGTTTCTCCTCCCTTGGTGTTCACACCTTAACTGGTAGAAGAGGGCCTCATCCTCCCTGATTGAAGTAACCTTGTTATCTCTAGACTGATTCTTGCCTGCATATTTATACCTGCCTCTGGAAATTTCCACCACATGCATCTGACAAAGTGGGTATTCACCCATGAAAGCTCATGCTCTAATACGTCTGTTAGTATATAAGGTGCCAGAGGACTCTTTGTCGCTTTTTATTTGGTAAGGGTAAACACCAAAGAGGGAGATTTTTTTTTTTAAGGGAGGACTAACTAACTAACTATATATGGAACTTAATCAGAATATCGTAAACATCTATTTGCTTATCAGGAAAATATCCTAATACTGACCTAAGACAGTGGTACTGTCTCTGAAGGGAAATGATGGAAGCTTGAGTCATTTAAAACCAAACTGGACAAAACACTGGAGAATATACTGCAAGGAGTGAACCTGTGTCTGCAGAAGAATGGACTACATTACCTAAGAGGGTGCAGATAACAAAGTGTACAGGAAATTAGAATCACAGTCCCTGTTATTGATGGGTTTGTTAAACATCCTTTCATTTTCATTGTATCTCAGTAACAATATAATAATTTGACATTTGAATTGTTTAGTAACCCTGTAAAACTGAAAGGGTAAAAGGTAAATTCTGCCACAGAGTACAGTAGATTAACTGACAAATGTTACAGTTCATGGGAGTTGCAAATCTAGCTCCCTATTCACTGCTCTGAAGATATTTCCTTTAAAGTCTAAAGTACTGCTGAAAATCCCAATATACAAAAAGAGCTGCTCCTCCTCCTGCAAATATTCTTATAATCAAAGGTCTTTTGCTGTCAGTATAGGAACTGGCACACTGTAAAGCAAAAGGCACAATATAGACAATCCTTCTCTTCCTGCCCTGCTCAAGCTGTAGCTAACATCTCTCTCCAGTGCCTCTTCTGAGCTGTGATAACCCCTTTCCCCATGTAAACTCATATTTACAATCTGTTGCTTTCCCAGCTGCAGATTCATATTAGACCCACTCAAATACACCTGTGAAAACTCTCTTATTTCTTTGGGTTCTTCATCCCAGAATGTCATCTGGGCCTCTTTTAACTATAGATTGAGGCTTAATCATTTGAGATTCAAACTTTTTTTTTTTTTTTTTTTTTTTTTTGTGGGGAGGGAGCGGAGGAGGTAGGAGGGGCAGAAAGTGGGTCAGATCCCAGAACAGTCTGTTTCCTTTGCATACAAAACCTTCAAGGACAGCCATTCTAATGAGAGATCCACACGATGGGAATGTCACGAGAATCCCCAATCTCCTACTTTTCAAAATGGTGGAGCCAAGATTTTGGGCTAATGTCTCAAAGAACACCTTGTGAGATTTTGATGCTGTTGGAATTATAATCCAAACCCTAGTCAAATTTGGCAGCAAACCTGACCTATATTAACTCAAATTGTATTTCTTCTTCGCAGTTCACCTTTAAGCTATATTAGCAAACAGCCAATCATTATCTGCACAGTAACAGGGTGGGAACTAAACACACTTAAGATATGTATTAGTTGTTTACCAATAGGTCTGGACTTCACAGTACATGTTGTTGTTAGTATTATATTATAATTACTAACTCAGGCTGTGATTCACTGGAATGTCAGGACTGTTATGAGCCATTCCAGCAGCACAAAGCTTCCCTAAACCTGTTTTGCTTGGTTTCTTAAGGATTTCCTTGGTGCAATGGAATCCTTGGATGGTGTATTGCTGGTATAGTGTCTCCTAAACTACTTCCTTCCTGCAGCCAACACAAGGGTCATGGATGGAGCATCCCTGTGCCTTGCTGATCTCTGGTTGCAGCTGACCACTTGGGACTACTGGTATGTGGCCATCAAGTTGCTCTAATGTACACCTGTGAGCAGGCTGGTGCTCTATGTCTGCAGGATCCAAGGGAAGGGGAAGAGTGTGGTGCACAAAGGAGTAGTAAGGTCTTCTTTGCTTCCTTGTCTCCAAATTCTCTTTGGCCAAACTGGAGAATAGTCTCAGATGGCAAACGCTGCTGGTGAAATCTGTGAAACAAGAGCATTGCAGAAGTGTACTCAGCTGATAGCTTAGTCAGTGGTTTCTTCTAAGACACATCTTGTTTCCTGCTGGTCACTGAATAGCAGCATGGCCTGAAGAAATGAGCACAGCTCTGGGCTTCTTGAATACCTGAGCACTAAATCTTCCTCTGAAGCTTTGGACTTGTCACTTAACCTTGCTGCCTCAGAATTCCTGTAAACAGAGGATAATAATACTTGCTTATCAACCTCAGAGCGGGCTTTGAGGATTAAAAAGTTAATATCTGTAGACTGTTCTGAACATAAGTGCTTGGTATTATCATTTTTACTTATCTGCTACTCTAGCCTAAAGCCCCCTTCAAGCTGTTGGAAAGCCTTTTGCTCCTCTCTGAGCCCTGCTGTCTCATTCAAGCCCTATTATTTCCCCTGCTCCTGCGGGTATATGGATGATGCATAAAAACAGCAGTATCTGCTACAAAACACTAAATTAGGGAGGGGCATCTACCAAATTTACGGTTCTTCATCCTTGCTGCTTTCTGTTGCCATCAACACTTGCTTACTTATCGTCCCACCCCTAGTAAACTCCTGTGTAAATGATGCTTGACCTTTGGACTGGATTTGACTTTCTGAGGTGATGAAAATTGTTATTCAGATTCTCTTCTCTCCTCTGCAGTGGACATTTGTCCTGGAGGCAATGGGCATGTCAGCTGGTGCCACTGACAGGAGGGTTGTCATGGAACACGTGTCAAGTTTTGCCCTTGTATTTCTTTTTCTTGTTTTTTTTGGTCTTTATGAAAATAGCCTTTGCAAAAAAAACCTCACCCAGCGCCCTCTCCTGCATATGGATTGGATCTGGGAAAATGTTTTGCTGTATAGACATTCAAGTTTTAAAACTAACTTGTTTGGTCATATTCATGCCCTCACATCCACCACAGAATGGTCAGGGTGCTGCACTTCTGGGCCCCTCTCCCACTACCAAGAAGTTGCTGCCCATTGAGCCACAGTTCTTGAGTTGGTTGCGGGGAAGGGGCAGGTCTTGGCCAAGACAAAAAAATCAATTCTGCCTTAGGTTGCACTCATTCTTTGGTAGTCTCCTGGTTGAGCCCTACAGGGAGTCTATCTGGATCCCCAGCCCTGCTCTCTCTCGATATTCCTCTCTTTCCCTGCCCACATGCAAATCCTTGGAGTAGTGGGACTTCCTTTACAGTGCCCTGGGCTGTGGGGGACATGGTGTCACAAAAACCTCTAATCCACCTGTTCTAGCTCACAGCCCGTGGCAGACCCACATGTGGAATTTCCCTCATAGACAACACAGCTTGAATTCTTTATTTTTAAATATCCAGTCTTAGAAAAATTCATGTCAAATTTTGCTGACTAAACATTGTGAATAAAAACATGAGAAATTCAGCATCTTCTTGGGGTTATTCCTTTTGGTGCCTCTTGAGAGGTAGTGTGGTCCAGTCTCTGGGGCAATGGGTTAGAACTTGGGAGACCTCATTTCTGTTCCTAGCTTCCATGACCACTGACCTGTTGTGTGACCTCAGCAAGTAACTTAACCTCTCTTTCCTGTCCCAACAACTTGTCTGTCTTGCCTATTTAGACTGTAAGTTCCTTGGGGTAGAGGGTGTCTCTTTCTATGAAGTATTCAGTTCCTATTACAATGGAACTTGAATTTCGATTGAGGCCTCTTGGTGCTACTGTAATACAAATAATGATAAGGAAAATATTTTGTATGTGTCTCTAATGCGCTCTCTTCCATTTGCCTAATGAGCACCCGATGGTATAGATGGATCTGATTTCAGGTTTGGATCTGCTGACATAAACCTTAATGCCTTTTATTGGGTATCACTGTATGAAATCTTGATTAACAACAATAAAGAGATAATTATGTAAGATGAAAACAATGCATATTGTATGATTAGTTCTGTTTTGTCATATATTAAAATCATATACAGGCATTAATCATACATCTGCATAGTTTCTAAATATTAATGACAAGAAAGAAAAATAAGAAATCCAAATTCCAAAGAGAAACATATCTTGGAGTTATTTGGAAACGTTAGTTCCAAGGACAATCAAGCTAACTGGGGTTTGAGTTCTTCTAAGAACAAGAAATAGGGAAATAATGGAAGCTTTCAGTGTATTATGATTTATTTTTAAAAGGGAACAAGGCTTGAAGCAGAGCCTTGATGAATGCCACTTAGTCCTAAGTCAAAGCCATAGAAACACTTGTGTGCTCAAAGTAAGAACTAGTCCTAAAACTGCCTCTAACTTTAGAAAGTGCTAAACCTGAACATATGTGAATGGTGGGGGTGGAAATCACACACTAGATCTGAATTTAGCATATTGAAACTATTGTGTCTCTATTTTAAAGTTAGAAGAAATGTGGAAATTGATGTGATGTGAAAATAACACAATAGTAGGTTTGGAGTGAGAGAGTCCACTAAAACCTGTAAGATTAGCATGGGAGCATAAGGTAGAATGAACTGGTTGGTATGTGCAGACCCCGATTTCCATAACCTTTTCCTGCTGTATTCATGTCAGATTCAGTATTGCCAGCCCTAAGTGTTCAAAAGTCATAATGCAGCCCCCCCATCATGATATTGGTTTAAAATTAATAAGATTTTTAAAAAATAAATGCACTGGGGATTTTTTATCTACCTTCTGGTTTTTGACCCTTTAGAGCTGATGATATTTTCTAGCTTCTCTCTGAAGCTATGACCGTGATTCAGTATGTGATAGTTATTTCATCAAGGCTTGGCATTATCTAACATTGTGGATTGAATAGCAGTCATTTCTTTTTGTATGAAAGTGGAGTGCTTCACCTTTCCTTCCCAGGGTTTTTAGTTCACAAGTTACCAGACGGTTGGTTATGTTCTAGTGTTCCAGAAATCAGGCCACTATTCAGATCTTAACAGAATTTTGTCTGTGTATGCCCTAAGATTTGATTCTTTTTTGGAGGGGGGGGGAGTTCTGCAGGGGCTGGTAATAAGCAGCTAAATATACTGCTGTTTTAATCTGTTTTGGGATCGAGTAGATAAGACCCACCATTACATGTCTAGTTATGCCTGCAGAATAGCCTCCGTCAAATGTGGAGGGTCCCAGGTAGATTACTCCATTTTGGTATTTGCTTAACATAGCAAGAAAGAAGGGGCATATTGTAGAACCAGCTAAGCCTCTTTACCACCCTCTGGTAGGCTGTTTTTCATTCCCACAGGCAATCATTTTTCACCTGGGAGAGAATGATTTAGGCATAGCAAAAGAAGTTAGTTTAATTGTATGCCTCCCCTGAGCTGTTTCAGGAGGATGGCTGGAGTGCATCTATCTGATGTGGGGGTTTGTTGGAGTCCCTCAAACCATGAATGAGTTTGTTTGCAGTTGCCTGGCAGGATGTGAAGGGCTGACATCAAGCTGAGTGCTGTCATCACCTGTAACAGGTTCTAGTGTGGTAGCTGGGTTAGGAATAATCCAGTTGAGGGCCCTACATCCCTGTGGGCTGCATGGCCACTGGTTCTGTGCACTCATATGGTGTTGTGAGGTATGCCTCTGTCTGATGCAGCTTGTGGCTCCCCACATCTCATCTCTTCTATCTCTGATGTGGAGGAATGGAGGCATGTAGTCAGGGTCCTTTGGCAGGCCTGGGAGTGCAGAGAGGACTTGGCCTTCATATATCAGGTTTACAGTATGTCAGGGAGGCATTGCTGCATGTTGAGATCTGCAACTGGAACAATTCTGCCAGGGAGTCTGGAGTGGTTACCTCAGTTAAATAATAGTTGTTAAAGTTGCTGCCTCCACATTTAACCTTGTTATGATGTCTGTGTCTTGTTTCTGAGACAACGTTGATGGAGACTTTGTGAACACTCAAAATTCAGGCCTTTTACAAATCTGGCCTATTGTAGCAAAGATGCTGAGTTTAGTATGAGACAGAAAGAACACAGTGAATTCATATTTGTTAATGTTATTACTTTTCTCCTAGGACTAGTTCAATGCAATGCCTTGTGGTCCTGCTCCTCCTTTCGCTTACTAGCTTTTCTAAAGGGGCTCTCATTTGCATGTCAGTACCCAAAGTACCCTTCCTAATCACAGCTGTTTAGAGCTGTGCTGGTGTCTGACCTCAGGGAATATAAAGAAGGTTTGGGTGTGCTGTTACTTTACCTGCTGTGGAATGGATAGGGATATGCCATATGTGCATCTGCAATTAGACATTATTATTTCCAAAGTATTTACTTACCATTTGCTGAACCATTGAGTAATTACCACAGCAGAATTGCACAATCTGTCAGTTCATCAGCCAAGTGTGCTTTTGGACAGCCTGTGTACACCTTCTCATGTTCTGAGGCTTTTACACATTTGACTTTTGTAGACCCCAGCCTTTATGATACCAATTCTTTGGTGAGAAATTCCTGTTAGCAAAGAAATGAGTATGAAATATATACATGTGCACTTGCCCTGTGAAGGATCTCTTGCCCCTTAGGAGGAGTACCATTTAATATAGTGGAGTTCTTTTAAACACATGTGGATTTTTAAGGTGGCAATGTTGTGCCATTTTTACAGGGTAGTATTCTTGGAAATTGGATTAGTATCAGCCCTTCAGAGTTTTCTGATGATATGAGTCAATTTAGTTGAAGAAAGACTCTTCTGTAATTGTTGGGAAGAACTTCCCCCTCCCCACTTTAGCGTTCTCTGCCATGTTTGGTGGAAGCATAAGGGTCTCCAAAAGAGATGTGTGGTTCAGGTATTGAGATTTATTGAATTTAGTTGCTATGGGACAGTTGTGTGAGAATTTGAAAGTAAAATGATTTTTTAGAAAGCATACTTTGCTTGGAAAAAGGCACAAGACATCAGGTACTTACTTCTCTCCAGACCCTCACCAAGGAAAGTACCCAGGAATCTGGAGAAAATTGTGTCCCTAATGTGGAAATTTTACAGTTTTGATGATGGCAACAAGACAAGTTGTCACTTTACAGTATATTTTGAAACATGACCAAGCCTTAATAACCAGGTTATTCTAAAATATTCAGGGTGACAGAATAGGAATGAATGTCAGATACTGTAATTATTCTAGAAAGAGAACCAAAACAAACGGAAATTTTCTCTAATTTTATATATTCCCAATAGGTGGACCTAGTGCATTATTATCACTATAGAAACTACTTAGTAGTTACTCCAAAAATCAGCTATGCTTCACGGTCTTATGGGCCAATGTCTGAGCTGTTCATGAGGCAAGCACCCTCTAATTCAAACAGAGGTAAGCTCAGAGCAATCTACAATAGGTTACAGCAGGCAAAACAAATTTCCCAAACCAAACATATTAAATCCAATATAGTTTTAATATACTGAATCTTTAGATATGACTGACACTTTCTGGATATTCATAGGCATTAGTGCTGAGCAATGAGGGCAGAGAGCTGAAAAATGAGGATTTACAGAAAGTAGGAGAAGAACTTACTTCAAAGAGCTTTTCTTTATACAAGTTTTGCATTGCAGGATGAAAATCATAAGTAAATAAAATACATTACTAGATACAATTCTAAATTCTTCAGTGTCTCTGGTTCCATTTTAAGCAGTAACTGTTATTGCTGTTGAATGCCTCCTGCAACAAGTAGATCAGATCTGAAAACAAAAAATAATGTCTTCCAATAACAAGTTTAACATCTAT
>NC_044328.1:25360998-25365998 GCF_007399415.2 Gopherus evgoodei | reverse complement strand
ATATTCCGTTTCCTGAAACACAAGGAAACAATGAAATTGGTATTGCTGAATTGTGGTTTAGTTTTGACTCTTAATGCAATTTAAAGATGTGGTTGGTTGGTTTTGGCATGAACTAAGCTTGCTACTGCCATTATATCCATGTAAGAGAAAAGGAATTAGGAACCAGCACCAATAAAGCAATTTATAACAATTTAGATTTTGTTTTTAAGTGAATTTAGTGATCAAGAAAGGTATTAAACTCCTCTATATGTATCTATCCCAAATAACACTTCACAGTAAATGATGATATTAGAGAATATGACATGGGAGGGACTATGAAACAAATGATGCTTTGACATCTTCCTTCCACTTCTTCCTTTAAACAATCATCCATGTGACTGAGAAGAGTAGAGATGCTGACCTCAGACAGCTTTTTTATTAAAGGGAGGGAAGAGCCTCTAAAGTTGTGAAAAAGTAACAGTGCTTCTAGTGATGGTAGCATGAGAACAGTACACTTAAATAATTAAATAAAAAGAAACCTAACAGGATGCTTTTTTCAAGGGTGAAAGACAGTGTGAAGGCTGTTTTTTGTATCTAATTCAAGAAGCAAATATCACATTTTAGCCCCTTCAGGTATTTTGTTATATCTGACTCTAGTTAAGAAAAATCATAGCCGGGACACACTTTGGCTGAGATCCTGGCTCTCCTCTAGCCCCACCCCACTTTCCCTGTTTTGTGCTGCTACTGAAAGGAAGACAGAAGGCTGTTTTAACTGGCCAGTTTGTAGATTTTTCCAGTGAAGGGGAATCCCTAGGTAATGCAGAGATGACCTTTTCCTTTCTTGGAATGGGGTGTAAATAGGCAAAATGGGCACTGCTGCTTTTCTACAATCCCCCCAGATAGAATGAATTTTTGAGGGGCAGTATGACTTCGAGCAGCCTCAGGGCTGCTCCAGCTTAACATGAGAACATGATTAACCTCCAGCCAGCCCCAGTGTTGGTTAAGTGGGTATAAAGTTGGAGTAAAGCCACCTATGTCTGCACTCCCTGAGCAACTATGCTGCAGTTGCGAATTCAACCCTTAATTCCCTGTTATAGAAGAACACTAGAGTAAAACGCAATGAAAATGGATAAATTTCAAAAGAGAGAGATGGCTAACGCAGGCTCTGGAATTGTGTTACAACAAGTGAACTAGTTCTGAAACCCATTTTTGCATATTTTTGTCTAGCTGCCATCTACAAGCCCCATAGCGAGGCTAATATGTCGCTTGTTGCCAATTTCTGAAAAACAATGATCTAGTCATTCAACTTCAAGAGCCCACTGAACTTTCCTTCTCGACTTGCTTAATTATTAAAAAAACAACAACAATAAGAGCCATCCGATGGTTCTTACAAATGCTGAAGAACTGATAGCAAATGTACAAAGTGACAGTATTAGCTGCTGAAACAGCCCTGGACACAGTTCAGACCCTGAATCTCTAGGATAAATTCTTGATACTGAATCAGAGAGAGAGGAATTAGAAGACTTTCTATAACAGGCAAAAAAAATTATGCTTTGCAGTCTAGGGAAGATAACATTTTAAGAAAACAATTAGAGAAAAATAGTGGTGCTGATGATATGTCTGAAAGAACACTTATGCCTGGTGGCACTCCTTTAACCCCTACCCTCTGCCAAAATCACTGTCTGCTGAAGAAAATGTAGTAAGCTTCAACATTAGATATGTGTAAGGCTGTTAGCTATGATCATAACAACAGTGAGCTGTGACAAGCCTAAAACCCAAACTGGCATATCTAAATTCAGGCACCATAGAACTAATACATCTACTACAAAGTGCAATTGATTGCCAATCTAATAAAACCAACAATGATACTATTGAACACGACATGGTGCTTTGAACCTTCTGCCGCTAAATGATGTGATAGCAGAACACTTAGTGCTGAAGAACTTGTTGGAGTAGGAAGTAAAACCTATATTTTGCTTATCTTCAAACTTAGATGAACCACTAAGTGTACGTCTACAGTGCAATTAGACACCCACGGCTGGCTGGCCTGTGCCAGCTGACTTGGGCTTGTGGGGCTGTTTAATTGTGGTGTAGACCTTTGAGCTTAGGTTGCAGCCTGAGCTCTGGGACCCTCCAACCTTGCAGGATCCTAAAGCCTGGGCTCCAGCCCGAGCCTGAACATCAACAGTGCAATTAAACATCCCCTTAGCACGAGTCTTGCAGGACTGAGTGAGCTGGCATAGGTCAGCGAGGGGCTTTTAATTGCAGGGTCGACATACCCTAAGTCTCCACTCCCTAATCCTTAGTTCTGAAGGAGTTAAAGAAACAGTGATTTCAGGGTTCCATTTCCAAATATCCATGTCTTAATTTAGCACTTAGACATTTAAAAGGACACTGAATATTATGCCCAAATACTCATTTTAGGTGCTTACATTCTAGTTTGAGTTCATACATGTGCGATAAGCATCCAAATTTAGGCCCAAAGTTGGAAAACTGGCTTCACTGGGCTGATGGTTTCTGACATTTAGAGTGCTCTGGGGAATAATTACTAGCATTATAAGGTCTTTTACTTCTGTGAGTGTATGCTGTCTAGAACAGTGGGGCCTGGAACTCTGAGCTGGGCTTTGAGTCCCAAAAATACAAATAATAATGTTCCAGTGAGTTACTGTGTCTGTCATTTTGCCCTAAAAGAAGGGAACATATTTCACCTCAAAATCAAACCTGGCTGCCTAGCTGATACAATAGGGGTGAACTTAGGAAGTTTTGTGCATTGTGATACTTTCTGCCACTTCCAGTGCTATCCCTCATTAGAGCAATAGGGAATTGCTCCCAAACCACTTGAATCTGTCAGAAAGGAAGAAAATATTTTAAAATGTGCTATGTACAGCTGCTGAAACATCTGTGCTGAACATGATGACACAAGCTGTAATCATGGCAGTTGGGGAGGGGATACAATGAAGAGAGGTTAAAGAATAGGCTAAATTAACTCCTTGGATTGTGTGTCTCCAACAGTGCTAAAGTGTTCTGGAGTTTAAGGCTTCAGTATCTGCTGTACTAAAGTTCTTGAAGTCTGCTGGCACAGTCTTAAAGTTAGCGAGGCCAGTGTAGAGTCATAGATTCTAAGACCAGAAGGGACTGCTGTGATCATGTAGTGACCTGGATAACACTGGCCATAGAACTTACTTGAAATAATTCCTGTTTGAACTAGAGCATCTCTTTTAGAAAAACATCTAATCTTGATTTAAAAATTGCCAAGGCCAGACTACCATGGCCTCTCCCAGCTGGCCAACATTGGTAGGGTGCCTACAGAGGCCCTACAGGATCTTAACGCTGCCCTTCAAAAACAGAATCCTTGAGGTAATATTACAGTATTGTCCTTCTGGAGCTACCCCTGTGAGTGGAAAGAGATTGTATTTTGCGCCTCCATGTGCTCATGGGGAGAAGCGGCACATGTTTTACTCTGCTTTTCTGCCCATATGGTCTTAGTCTGCAGTCTCTGCACAGGCAAAATTCTCAAAGGCTTGAATAGGGTGACCAGATAGCAAATGTGAAAAATTGGGACGGGAGTGAGGGGTAATAGGAGCCTATATAAGAAAAAGACCCAAAAATCGGAACTGTCCCTATAAAATCAGGACATCTGGTCACCCTAAACTTGAATGAGGCCAATCCTATTAACCTAGTTCTGCAACTCTTAGTCACTTGAGTAAGGACTACTCAGGGAAGCAAGAGTCTGTAAGCTTAAGCCTTTGAATGAGACCTTTACCTAGAAAACATGGAAGAGGTTTCTTTGTTTTCATTTAACAAATGAACTCCCACAACGTGTTTTTAAAATATTGATCAGTGAGTGGGTTTTCCCCAAGTCCTAACTGCTCACGTAAGAATTTCTGGAAATGTTGATGTGGGGAATAAAACTTTACTCTGTCCTGGAGCTCTACGTGGGGGAGTCTGCTTTGGGTTGAGGAACTGTATAAGAACCTGAACAGAATAGAATAGAAATATCTCTTTATCAAAACAACATTATGCCAAGAACCCTTTCTAGGGAAGGGATATTTACACAGCAGCACAGCCCTACTTAAAAATAGAACAGACCTGCCGTGTAAGTAACAAAAATACATAACAGCATATTCCTGCAATTTGAGCTTTTGAAGGATGTCTGTCACATGCCTAGTCTTATTTTACACCCCTTCCCTTTTTAAAAAGAGGAACAATGCCATCTTCCCGAAAGGAAATAGGCAATAAAAACTCCAGCAGGATTTCCTATTAATAATTTTTCCCATTCATATCCTAAGGGGGGAAGGAAAATCCCCCAGCTTTAGCAACTTAAACAGTGCTTATTAAATTGATATTTTTTACATGCCTGGTTTTCCCTAAATTTGGTATATACTTTTACTGCTCAATTAAGTCTTTTTATTTTTCCAAATGTCCTTTATAAAATTGGTTGAATTCCGTGTGAGATGATGTAAAGCATCTGATGACAAAATATCAAATATATTTGTAAAACACCCTGTTGAGTTTTTTATCTTGCTATTACATTTTTAATTAATAGATTTTTGTTGTTGTTTTACAAATGTTGTGTTTTATTGCTGGCATGATCTCACTGCTTTACAGTATCGATAAATGAAGGCACACCTGCACTATAAAATCCACTTTATATGAAGCAGGCCATTCATGTTTTTATAGCCCATTTTTCACCCATTGTTCTTGGGTCATGTCATAGGTGTGTTGTAATGCATTGTGGAGGTGAACAGCTTGAAGATCAGTTTAACAAAATAGTCTAATTTTGCCAACTTTAATGCCAGAATCTGGACTGAAAAATGTAGAACTAATATCCCAATAGACATACTATATGATGTCACTTCCCTGAAAATCTCCAAGACAAACATCTATTTCCAGATCACTTGCATTTATAACATGAATTCTACCTCCTTTTATCCCCCAAATTATTATTCCTGTGTTTTCTAACAATTTTAAAATGTTAACTTGGTTAATGTCTGAACTTTTCTGACTTTTTGTAACACTTG